>NC_138087.1:47155115-47205115 GCF_964212035.1 Myotis nattereri
CAGCCTTCCGTTCTCGGGCGGCATGAGTGCTACGTTAAAAGACCATGGGGCTGCCACGGGCTCTGCTGTGCAAGGAAATGATTCTGCAGAAGAGCCTGGGGTGACTAGTCCAATTGTGGCAGAATCACAGTCTGCAGAAGCAGGAGTAAGGGGAGGCCAAGTTGTCCAGGGAATCCTGTCCACAGCATATTTTCAAGGCAAAAGAATGGACCACAAGTTCATCAGCCACAGACAACACTAGAGGCCAGCAGGAGCCACAATGACCACAAAAAGAAGGAAAATCCTTCCAGCAGGCATATATCCAAGGACCAGCACACGTCCAGAGGCCCCTTTCCCTCCATGCCAGGCGCCCTCTCTCCCATGCACTCAGCTGCTCTTTGGAAGATAAACAGAGGAGGGAGGGGAGACTGAACATTGCCTAGTGGACTGTTTAGGTCATGGATCATTGCTTTAAGCCAGAATGCATATTGAATACATTTTTTTTTCTCTGCTCACCAGTGGGTAGGCATTTGGGAGCAAGCGGATACTGAGTAATGAAATTACGTTTCCCCCCACATCTTCATTATAGTATGAGTTAAACTGTGTGTTTTTACTACAATAACAAATTTAATTTATGAGAAAGAGTATTATTTTATTTTCTAAAAATGTTTACAATTTTACTACCCCAAAGCTTTTTTCTCCTTTTAGGTACCTTCTAAAAATGAGAATATGTTGCTACTAGATGATGGTGTTTTCCAATATGCTCAAGACTCAAAATCCAAAATGTATTAGAAATAGAAAGCTCTTTTCAGGCCGGCTAAAGTGAACCATATGTGATAGATAGTCTTCCAAGGTGGCCACAAACAATCACTTGTTTTCTTATGTGGGCAAGCTGATTCATTCATTAACAGGAGATGCCTCTCTCCTTAAAACTGGGCTGGCCCCTCTGATTTGACTCCATCAATAGGACACAGTCCAAATCACACTATCCCAGTTCTGGGTCTAGCCTTTATGAAGACTGATGTCTTTCCTTTTTTTTCTCTAGAGAAGCCTGCTACCATGTAAGAAACACAACTTTCCTGGCCTTCTATGCCGTGAACATGTCCAGCTAGGTATGTGGAGAGGCCACAGGGAGGAGCACTGAGAAGCCCAATCACCAGTAAGAAAAGAGGCCCCAAACCTATACCCATAGTGGAAGTGTCCAGCTCAGTCCCAGCCATTTATCTCATCCTAGCTAAGACCCCAGATACCATGAAGCAGAGACACTCATTTTTTTTGGTTAATCCTCACCCTAGGATATTTTTCTATTGATTTTTAGAGAGAGTGGAAGGGAAGGGGAGAGACAGAGAGAGAAAAATCAATGTGAGAGAGACATATCAATTGAATGCCTCCTGCATGGGCCCAGATCTGGGGCCTGGATGAAGCCTACAAGTGAGGTATGTGCCCTTGACCAGAATTGAACCCAGAACCCTTCAGTCTGTGAGTCGATGCTCTCTCCACTGAGCCAAACTGGCTAGGGTCAGAGACTCGCTTGCTGTCCAAATTTCTGACCTATAGTTTCTCGAGCAAATAAAATAGTTGTAACTTTTTTAGTCACTAAATTTTGGGCGAGTTTGTTATGCAGCAATAACTGGAACATATAGTAAGAGCATTTTATTTACCAACAAAACTAAAAAGGTCATCATCAAAAAAATAAAAAACACAAATGTTATTTGTTACCCACATGAAATAATTTTAACTCAGACTTTTGGAGTCAAATTACCCTCCAAATAACTCATGATGACCAGATCTCCAAGTCCTTTAGTCACATTAAAATCTCTTGTGGCTTTTGAGTACAGTCCAAGGGACATCAGAATTTACTGCCTGTTTTTTTTTTTTTTTTTCCAAGTAGAAAGTAGGAAACATAGCTTGAATTCTATTGTTCAGCTATCATTACCAGTATTAACTGCTTTGGTAAATTGGTTACAGCTTTTTGCCTGAGGAAATGTTTTTTACTTTTTATTGCAGAAATTCTCAAAAATATACAAAAGTAGGACATTAAGGTAACACAGCTCCCGTGTATCAGTCAATTTCAATAAATATCACCATTTTCTTCTAAAGAATCAATCTTATGACCATCCATTCTCACAAGCAGATTTTCCTCTGGGCACTTTTATCTGAACCTTGTGGTAGAAATTAGAAGAGAGTAAGGAAGAGAAGCAGATAAAAAAAATAGGAAAGGAAGAGAAAGGTGTATACTGTTGAAAACTTGATAATCCTATTCACATCCTATTTCCATTCTCTTTAATCAGAAGATGTATATTCCACTAGCACTCTAGTCAGTCTGTAGAGTAATATTGACTCCAAAATTGAAATAAAGTGATTAGCCTTCCTAAATTTCCAGCAATGGCCATGGTTCAGGCTTTAATAAGTGCCTATGGTATAAACACTTCCAGAAACCATTTCTAAAAGAGCGTCCTGCAGGAAGGTTTAAACAAAATTTAAACAAGACTTCAAACATAGATTTACAATAGTTTCATGACAAAAGCTAAGGCTTAAAATGTTTTAGGAGTTGCTGCGGGTTTCTGATTGAGAACATAGTGTGTGTTATACATTAGCTGTTTAATGTGTTCAGTTGTTGAATCCAAAATTGCTTGGCAGGTTTAAATGTTGGCAGCCATGAAAACAAACACTGGTTCGCGTTCCCAGGGCCTAACAGAAATCAAAGCAAACCTAATGGAAGGCAGGCTTAATCATTTTTCTTCATGTGACTAGTAAAGATGTGAAACCAAGCTTCAGTTTTACATTTAAGTGGTAATCTTCATAATTACATCTGGGTTACCACATGCAATGCCATGTTTTTTCTCCATAGCTGGAAAATAAAATGAGAACTTTTATATATTCCTCGCTCTGTATCATGTGACCATGGGAGACGGGGGCGCTTAATGAGAATTAGGCATTGGGCCAAAAGAGAATGTAATAGAGATCCGCTTTCTCCTTTCCATTTTGGGAATCTGTGTCAGAGCTGTGTTTGTCCTGGGGTCAGAGTTTTCCCTGTCGATTTATGGTTATGTAGTGGGACAGAATGGAAGAGTAGAAAATTAGGTGAAGAGAATTAAGTAAAATAGGAATTTGCTGATAGAGGGCTGGTCTGGAAGGCTTAATAGTTTGGAAAGCTTTTGTAAGGCTGAGCTTATTTTGTTACTAAAACTGTGTTTAAGTCTTGATCTTGAATGTCGAGACATAGATCATAATTGTTTTATAGGTATTTCCCATTGAGAAAAAAGAGTTATAGTTATCATGTATTTTCAACGGTAGGTCTTGAAAGTATTCAATTCTCTTGAAAACACAAAGAGAATCATGAGATATCAGTGTACTTCGATGCCTCGATTTCCTAACAATGGTGCAAAGGACACCAGACTAAAATGGGGGAATCTGGATGAAAGTTTTACTACACATTCCTCTAGCAAAGCCTGGTAAGGAGTTAAATATACTTAGATTCATCGTGCAATGTCCAATATCTCACTAGCTTTATATGTGAAGTGAGGATACTAAAATCTCTACTTTCCACCTGATAAGATTGTTTTAAAAATTAGATGACATTAGCTAGTGGATTGAAAACATGCTGAAAAAGTTCAAGTAGAGTATGAAGGCCTGATTGTCGACATTAAGTGTTATTTATAGAGTGCTTACTTCATACAGAGCAGAGCCGTCAGGAGCGGGGTTTCAAAGAAACATGCCAGATAGCACCACTAGTATAAACAAGATTGTGATCCTTAAGTAATTCATTTGTTCCTGAGACGAGGAAGTTAGACAAAAGTAAAATAAACACATTTTATCATCATTTTTTCCTTGCCATTGGCATTCACTGGTAGATCAACAAATTTAATCTTTATTCAAAGCACATATATGCCCCATGCACAAGCATACACACACCCGCACACACACACTGGATCTCTAGCAACTGCTGGAGTGCAATATCACCAAACATAGTGTAAATGGCATCGTTGATGTAAACAGAAACAGAGAAAGTTCTGTGAAAGATGGAGCCCTACTAGGAGAATTGTATCATGATGAGAACTTACTCAAACTTTGTTTCTGTTTTATATTACTGGCATAATGAACCACCTCCAAATTGAGTAGCCTAGAACAATAACCATTTTATTGCTATGTTTCTATGAGGGAGCAACTATGGCAGAGTTCAGTGCAGGATGGCTCATTTCTGCTTCACAGAGTGTCAACGGGGGCAGCTCAGCTGAGCTTGAGGATCCAAGATGGCTTTACTCACGTGCCTGGGATTTGGTGCTGGCTGTTGGCTGGGGCTCTTCAGTCTCCTCTACACGGCTTTTTTCTCCATGTAGTTTTCCATCCTCCGGGGAGCCTCTCTGCATGGGGCCTCTTCTCCAGCCAGAGGCAGGGCTTTATTTACATGATGACAAGCTTCTAAGAGGGCCAAACGGAAGTTTCAAGATCTCTTAAGGTGTAGGCCCAAAATCAACAGCAGCAATTACCTACCTCCTGACTTCTTGTTATGTGAGAAAAATAAACTCCTAAATGTTTGAACTATTCTGGTGGGGCATTCTGTACTGTGGATGAGTAATTCCTTTCAGCTACAACACTGAAGGCTGGCTTATCTGGGGATTGAGCCTTTCCCCCTCCGTCCCCTGTGTTGTTAGTATCTAACACAAAAGCTTTCCTGAGGCAGCCAGGAATCTCACTGTCGGATTAAGTGAGAGGGCATTTCACCATAGTCTTTGCTTTATTTTGGGTTAACTCCTTGTTAATAAGAAAATGTAATTAAACAGAACATCTCAGTTGCCCCGAGAATCACAATTCTTCTAGGTAAACTTTTGGTAACAAGGGACTGCCCTGTGCATTTCAGAAAGGATGCTGCAGGCCCTGGCCAGGTAGCTCAGTTGTGTAGAGCATTGTCCTGATCGCCAAAGTTGTGGGGCAATCCCGTGTCAGGGAATATACAAGACTCAACCAATGAATGCAGAAATAAGTGGAACAACAAATCGATATTTCTCTCTCTCTTCCTTTCTCTCAAAAAAAAAAAAATCAAATAAATAATAAAAGTGTGCTGCCGAGAAAGAAATGATATAGGACACAGAATTAAGTGGTAACCACAAGTATTAATATTTATGACAGCCCCTAGAAGAACCTTAAAGAAAAGGGAGGTAGTCAAAGCTAATGGATCATTTTTATAAACATTTATCTCAATAAACAGTTGTAGAGAATCTGGCATGGGTATGGTCATAAGGTTCTAATTGCAAAAATCTTCCTTAAATGTCATAGCTGAGAACACGAGAAAGCCATACCTTCTTGTTTGGATGCTTGTTACTTAAATCACATCTTAGTTGGATTGCATGAAATCTTATAGATAGAGAAGTAACAGATATGTGTATTGAAAATTAAAAAAAAAATCCACAAAATTAGGTACTTCACTATAGGAATATTATCATATTAAAGGCTCTGAGAAGAATCCTAAGAAAAACAAAACTGATTTTTTTAAAACTCAACATTTCCCAAATATTTTTGCTCAAGAAACCTTAATTCCTTTCTTTTTCAAATAATTATAAGTAAAGCTTAAGCAATGTCATACTCAGGACTCCTAATGGTCCTTTTAAATCCTAAAAGTCTATGTGTCTTTATATCAAAACTAGAGACCCGGCACACGAAATTTTTGCACTGGGGGTGCAGGTGTCCCTCAGCCCAGCCTGCACCCTCTCCAATCTGGGATCCCTCAGACATCCATCTCACAATCCAGGACTGCTGGCTCCCAACCGCTCGCCTGCCTGCCTGCCTGATTGCCCCTAACTGCTTCTGCCTGCCAGCCTGATCACCCCCTAAACACTCCCCTGCCAGCCTGATCAATGCCTAACTGCTCCCCTGCCAGCTCAATTGCCCCCAACTTCCCTCCCCTACAGGCCTGGTCCCCCCAACTGCCCTCCCCTACAGGCCTGGTCCCCCCAACTGCCATCCCCTGCCTGCCATCTTTGGCAGCCATCTTGTGACCACATGGGGGCAGCCATCTTGTGTGAGGCCATGACAGTCAATTTGCATATTACCTCTTTATTATATAGGATTATAAAAATAATGGCTCTGAATAAAACATAAGATTGAACTTTCAAGATTAACCTAAATTTATTTTCATAATATAATGTAACCAGACAATGAAATAAATGTAGGACTTTTTCTTATAACCCATCTCAATCAAATTTCTCAAGATCAAGAAGTCATGTTTGAGGTTTACTTAAAAGTCCTACTTATATAAAACATGCAGACATATAGGAATAAATGACTAATCTGAGAACTTTCTTTTGTTTAATATAGTTTTATTGGTTTCAGTAAGGAAGGGAGGGAGTGGGAGTGAGAGATAGAAGCATCAATGATGAGAGAGAATCATTGATTGGCCACTTTCTACCTGCTCCACACGGGGTTCAAGCCCACAACCCAGGCATGTGCCCTGACCAGGAATTGAACCATGACCTCCTGGTTCATAGGTCGACAATCAACACTGGCTGGGAGAGAATGTGCAACATTTTTTCCTGCTGCTAGAGTGTGATTTCTTCCTTGGGTACTGCAAAGATGCATTCTTTATGATGCTGCTTTGGAGAGAAGAGAAAAATGATCACCCCAAAGCAAATGTCAGAGAAAGCTTCTTGAAGAGAACGGGTCTTGCAGTGTCTTTCTGTTTTTGTTACAGTAGAATTGTCATGGCTCCATTTGAATGGACAATGCCTAATAGACTCAATCATTTGTGGTGCCATAATGTTTACCTTCCTGGATTAGTTCCCTTCAACAAGAAATAAGTGAGTCAGCTCTATGCTTCCGGTGGTAGGCCAGGCACTAGAAATGTGGATGTGAGTAAGACAAGGTCCCTGCTCCCAATGATAAATATTATGATAGACAAATGTGCAGGATGTTATAACAGTCCCAAACTCAGTCAGCATGTACACTGTCTGAGAGGAGAAAATAGAAGAGAAATGTATTACAAGAAGAAAACCAAAGTAAACTCAGGAAAAACCCTGAAGTAAAAGCAGAAAACTTTGGCATTGGACGGCAATGGGCCCAGAAGATATGGGACATAGTTGCTGTAGAAAAAAAAGCCAGAAAAACAAATCTCAGTAGTAAATAGATCCAATTTCAAAAAGCTGCATCAGAGGATATCAGAGTTTAAGAGATAAGGGGTCCTTGAAGGTTATTAACTAATCATTGTACAGACAATTGTACAGACATTGTACAGACAATTACTGACCAGGAATTGAACTGTTACTTCTTGATTCAAAGGTCAACACTCAACACTCAACCACTGAGCCACTGCCAACTGGGCTGCTTTTTTCTGGTTTTATTTCTCTTTCTTTTTTCCTTTTTAATTAATTTTTTTTTTTACTATCATACATGGTTTGAAGTAAGTTGACTATTGTTTGTGGCTATAAATAGGTTTCAGTGATGTTTATTTTATTTTATTTAGGTGTACAACTCAGTGATTAGATATTTAAGTAACTTACAAAGTGCAGTGATGTTTATTTTAATGAGAAACGACTACATGGCAATTTAAAGAATATTCATATTAGAGGATCAGGAGTTTGACTTGGATTCAGAGAAAGTGGCAGGTAATTCAAGGCACAGGAAGAAGGGAAAAGTTACTTGGCCTCACATGATATATGGAGGTGGTGGGTAGAAAGGAAGGAAGACATCAAAACTAATTCAATATTTCATTTTCAAGTGACTGAAAGAATGTTGATGTCATTGCCAGATGCAGGTGGCCTGTGGAGGCAGGGAAGCAATGCTGATGTCTGTAAGGGCTAGAATGTGTTTGTAGAGAAGGAGAGATGGACGAGAGGGATTCTCTGAAGGGAGAATGGATGTTGTAGATGTATGATGAATGAAGGAGGCAAAGTGAATTTAGGGATTATGGTGATGGTGAGGGAGGGGCCCGTTATTGGGATAGAGGTCAGGGCAGACCTTTGGACCAAACCTTAATTGTCGTTATATAGACAAACTGCTCTGACTAATCCTACAACTTCAAGTCTTGAAGGAATGAATATGGGGAGATGATCAAGTTTTTTTCCTCCTCTAAAATAATTCCCCTGAGACTTTAACAATGGATAATACAGTTTATGGTTTTGTCATGTTTTTAATACCTTCCCTTGATAAAATATCAAATGTTCATTTGAATATCTAATGTTCATTTTGCTAGTAAATTATTCCACATGCATAACTCCTCTTTTCTATTTGTTCCATATCCATTAATATAAACTGAAAATAGATCACCATTAAGCCCTATTTCTCTCCCTAAAGGCAATTGGGTGAGAACCCCGTCTTAGTTTTTTATTCTCAAAACTAAATTTTACAGTTCTGAAAAGTTTTCCTCATGGACGTTATATATACCAATGCCAGTGGTATCTATTTACTGGTCCAGCTTCAGTTCCTATCTAGCCTATTTTAATTGAAAAGGCAATAACCAGATACAGTTCTCTTGTTTAAAAGAAAAGGAACTATTCAAATAATGAAGAGTGTTTCGTATTTCTTACAAGTTCTGGCCTTACTTGTGTAGCCAGAAAGAACTCTTTTGAACTCCTTAAAAGTATTATACATTTATTTTAGGGTAGTTTGATATTCAACATATAGAGCCTCCCATTAATCCTCCCGGAATGAGTACAAATACTTCTTCCTTCCTTTGCCAGACGCAGGCAATTGCTTTGGAGACCATGTAAATAACTTTTTGAAATCCATTTCCAGACTCCTCCCCAGCACTGCTGTTTTCTTTTCCATTTAAAGACTGACTCCAGCACCACAATTTTTGGGACAAAGAAACACATTTCCCAGGTAGTACAGAAATAATAAACGAAGAAGGTTCCCACAGTTTACAAAGCCCGCTACTTATTATTTTTGAATCTGCAGTGAAGAAATTGATCCATTGATAATTTTAATAGGTGTCTGAGAAAATAAAAACAGTGCATCAAATTCCTGTCACTGGCAATATTCATCTCTTCTGTGTAGCAGCAGTTCTTGGGGATTTCTCATCATGGAGACATTACAGATATTTGCAAAGGGAGATGAGAGGGCGAACAGTATTTTATTTCTAAATAGTTCAAATTCTTCCTGTGAAGAATTTATAGTATTACATAAAAAAGCTAAAATACTGGCATTCTCACTTCCAATCTTGCACATCCTGTCAAGTCATCATCCCTAAAATCCTCATGTCCTCCCCACACTCCCCCCAAAATGCTTCCTTTACTCTTTCCAATATATTCTTGTAAACTCAGCTCTTTTCTGTCTAAATAAAAGTAAGGTAACTGTGCTAGTTTCCTGGACTCTCAGTAACGTGCACTTCGACCTTATTTAAAGTGTGCAAATATTTAGTTTGTGAATAATATGAATAATGTAACTGGGATTTTTTTGTGGTTTTTTTTTTTTCTTTGCTGATTCTATCCTTCTAAAAAGGTACGATGAAATATGCCTATTTATTGCTGCTTATTTCTAAAACAGTAGCAAAATAAGCTGTAAATACTAGTGTAAAACAATGGGGAAGGACAGTTAATGTCAATTGACTTGTAACAATTTGAGAGAGTGAAACTCAATTGATTATTACTCATGGAGTTGACGAGCTTTATGACATTGTTAGTGTCATGTAGGGGAGAATCCTTTTCGTCTGGGCTGTTAATTTGATATGTTCATGGTGTATTTTTCCTAAAGTGTGTTCAGAGGACCAGCTTCAGCAAAACCATCTAGGCTGTTTGAAACGCCAGGTTCCCAGTTTCCACCTGAGGCTAATAGCCCCAGGGGTTCCAAAGGAGGGGCTGTGGAATCCGCCTTTGAATAAGTAAATGTGGTTATTCTGCTCACATTTAAAATGCTCGAGAATCACTGATTTACAGCACACTAATAAAGCAAGATTTTTATTCTGACCCAGATCTCCTTGTTGAACTTTGGAATCTGTTTATAGAACCAGCTATTAGTTCGTTCACTTGAATGTTCTGTAGGTATCTTGTATTCTTTACATGTTCTACTCACTAAACCTGTCTTCTTTTCCTTGTCTTGCCAGTACTAGTAAAAAGCCTAGGAGTCATTTGAGACTCTGCTCACTCCTGTATCCTCAACACCCAATTCCTCACTAAGTATTCTCATGTCTACCTCCTTGAGATGCTTATGTCTATTACCAACTCTCCATTTCTACCTTTTCTGACATGCCAACGGGCAGTGACTTTTCATCTGTAAAGCAAAGTGACCAAGCAGAGTGTATCACCTCCCTTCTGGGGTCCCTACAAGTGGTGCACCGAGGGGGAAGAGTGGGAATGGTCTGCCTTGGGTGCAGGCCAGAAGTCATCGTTGTTGTTGTTATTGTGTATAGAGAATTAAAAAACAATGACAAAACTATTGGTCTGCTTTAATTGTCACCATTAAACAGTGTTAGTAATAAAATACTCCTTGCTGCTGGACTGTTCCCACCAATCTCCAAGGCAAACTATTGGACCACATATACTTTGTACATATTTTTTAATATATCCATACATGCCACTTAACATTATAATTGTCTGTTTACACATTTTTTTCATCCCCTTAAACTCTGAGCTCTATATCTATTTTCTATCCCCCAGAAACTAGCAAAAGACTCCTTATGTATTACAGATGCTTACTAAATGCAAATTTGCATACTGGAATAAATGGATTATAACAATATTATGTGCAAGGCAAGAATCAAACTGGGAGACAAGGTCTGCAAATCTGCGCACTCATTCCCACAAAAATCTCTAGGAGCTGTGAGAGATATCCCATAAATCCTGTATAATAAAAGGCAAATATGCAAATTGACTGAATGGTGGAATGACCAGTAGCTATGATGCACACTGACCACCAGGGGGCAGATGCTCCCCACAAGGGGAGCTCCACTCAGCCAGAAGCCGGGCTCACAGTTGGTGAGCACAGCAACAGTGGTGGGAGCCTCTCCTGCCTCCGGCAGCACTAAGGAACAGCGAGCAGGTGGGCAGTAAGGAGCGAGGGGTACTGAACTGCGAGAGGGCGCAGGCCAGGCTGAGGGACCCCCCACAAGTGCACGAATTTTGTGCACTGAGCCTCCAGTGCAATAATAAGTAACTATTGAAATGAAGGAGATGCCATTAGTGGATAAGGTCATTTAAAATACATTTTTATTGATTTTTAGAGAGAGAGGAAGGGAGAGGAATGGAGAGGTAGAAACATCAATGAGAAAGAAGCATCATTCAGCGGCTGCCTCCTGTACAGGGGATCAAGCCCGCAGCCTGGGCATGTGCCCTGACTGGGAATAGAATCAGTGACCTCTTGGTTTATAGGTTAATACTCAATCACTGAGACACACCAGCTAGGCTAGATTAGGTAGTTTAGAGAAAAATGGAATGAAGAGGTCAAACAGATGTGACTATTTTAATAAACCACTTCTCTAACACTGACTAGAGAACACATTAAGTACATTAATACAAACATAGACACACACAGTGCCCTATCAATAGGTGAACATGGAATAACAGATTCAAAGTGAGCAAAGACACACACACACACACACACACACACACACATTACTACTATTTAAGATAAATGGATATTGTTTTAGAAGCACTGAACTCAGAAGTATTAATGAGCAAGACAATGAAGGTAGTACAGGAAACATAACAGAAACAGAACTAATATACTCAGATAAAAGAGAAAAAATATTTCATTCTGGCCCTAGCCAGTTTGGCTCAGTAGATAGAGTGTCAGCCTTTAAACTGAAGGATCCCAGGCTTGATTCCCATCAAGAGTACATGCCCAGGTTGTGGGCTCAATCCCCAGTAGGGAACATGCAGGAGGTAGCAGATCAATGATTCTCTCTCATCATTGATGTTTCTATCTCTCTCTCCCTCTCCCTTCCTCTCTGAAATCAATAAAAATATATGTTAGAAAAATATTTAATTCAGTAAAAGAATGGTTTTTGTATGAAAAGGGAGCAAGTAAAATCTAAACAATGTTAGCTAAAACAACTGATGCATTCAGTAGCAGAATAGCCACAGCAGAAGAGTGCATTGTTGAACATAAGGATTGAGCCACAGAATTACCCCAGAATTTAGCACAAAGGGTTAAAAGAATAAAAACTTTGGGGGAAATAGCTAAAAGGCAGAGAAAATGGATCTAGAATTAATAATATTTTTTTATAAAATAGCAAAATGAGATCTGTCCACATGGAAATTAAAAACCAGTCTTCCAAATAACTATTGGGTTAGAAAGGGTGCTATATAATAAAAGCTATGTGTTGTGACCAAAGTTTTTTCAAGGAAATTCTTTTATTAGAAAACATAAAATTATTGCGTTAGAAAATGAGAAATCTGGGAGAAAATGTTTCAACTCAAGAAATTAGGGGAAAATAAACCTAAAGTATAAGGAAACAATTGCTAAACAAAAATAAGAAATTAGTAAAATTTAAAATAAATAAAATTTAATAAATAGAACTGAAAGCTATTTTAAAAGATGACTAAAATATAGAAAACATTAACAAGTATTAAAACAGGAGATACAAAAACAATATTATGAATCAGAAGTATAATTACACATATAATTATATATTTAACTAATTATACAAATGTAAATTTAAATGTGTATAATTAGTTCAACAATAAGCAGAACACCTGTATAGAACAACTGTAAAATAAATAGAAAAAGCAGAAAGAAATTATTTTCAAAAGGCACCAGGCCCAGATGATTTTACATTTGTTAGAATCAATGAACCTACATTGACACATTGTCTTTCACAGTCCATATTTTACATAGAACTTACTCTCGGTGTTGTATCTTCTATGGGTTTTGAAAAATGTATAGTGACCTGTTTTAACCATTATGGTATCATTCAGAACAGTTTCACTGCCCTAAAAATTCTCTGTTCTCTGTCTATTCATTTCCTCCACCCCAAATATCTAGCAATCACTGATCCTTTAGTTATCTCCATAGATTTTTCTTTTACAGGGTGTCATGTAGATTTATATAGTATACTAGAGGCCCAATGCACAAAATTCGTACAAGAGTAGGCCTTCCTTCCCCCCACTGCCGGCACCGGCTTCCCTCTGCCACCCAGGACCCGGGCTTCCCCCACAGCCCCAGCTTCGTCTGGAAGGGCATCTGGTTTAATTAGCATATTATGCTTTTATCAGTATAGAAGATAGCCTTTCAATTGGCTTCCTTCACTTAGTTATATGAGTTTGTTACCTCTATGTCTTCTCTTGGCTTGATAGCTTTTTTTTTTTTTTTTTTTTTTTAGCTTTAAATATCCCATTTCTTGTAGGTATCACAGTTTATTTATTCATTCATTTACTGAAAAACATCTTGGTTGCTTTCAAGTTTTGGCAATTATGAATAAAGTTTCTCTAAACATCTGTGTGCAGATTTTTTGTATGAGCATAAGCTTTAAACTCATTTGGATAAATCCAAAGAACATAATTATATCATAAGAGTAATGTTTAGTTTTGTAAGAAACTGCCAAACTATCTTCCAAAGTGGCTATACTATATAGTAACTGTAAGGCTGCATATGATCTGACTCTTATATCTTCCTTCCTTCCTTCCTTCCTTCCTTCCTTCCTTCCTTCCTTCCTTCCTTCCTTCCTCCCTCCCTCCCTCCCTCCCTCCCTCCTTCTTCTTCTTCTTCTTCTTCTTCTTCTTCTTCTTCTCTCTCTCTCTCTCTCTCTCTCTCTCTCTCTCTCTCTCTCTCCTCTTAGTGTCCCTCGTCACTACTTGGCCTCTTTGATGTTCAGCAAACACAGTGTGTGTGTTCCTGCCTTGGGAAGAAGCAGCTCGGGAAGCCAGTGCCATCTTCAGCAGGTGGCAGGGCCTCTGCTGGCAGGGTGAAGCTATGCAGCAAGTAGAATGGGCAGCTGCACTTTCTGGATCATGAAGCAGAGGCTTGGTGAGTCAGCACTGCCCTCCATGGTGGAGCTGGCTTCTGAAGGTACACTGTGTCTGTATGCAGTGCCTTGACTTGACCCTCTCTTCCAGTCAATAGCATGAGAAGCTTCTTGCAGATGCGGACTGTTCTGGTGTCAGCAGTGATCAGAGAGAAGACACTGGTACCATGTCTCTCAAAACCCGTAGTTTACATAGTGACTCTATTTTGACGTCTTTATTTCTTTGCACTGGATATTTGCTGAACTGTGGCAATCCTTGCCTATCTCCTTATTTCTAAACCTTAGAGAGAAGAGATTTACTGCATGTAACTTCTTCTCTCCGGGAAACACTCCTGAGTTCCCTTGATAACATTTTTCTTCACTTCCCCAGAGGCCTTCATTCCATGAAAGTATTCCAGTGAATACTTTGGTTTGTTTATCCCAACTGTGTAATGTTGTTCTTTCCCAGGCCAGGGCCTGTTGGATGTACGCCCCCCTCCTTATCAAACGGTTCTCCTATGACATACTCCAAGGTGACCTTGTGTGCCTGTCTACACAAAAAGCCACTGGCAGGTATTTTCAGTGTAGAAAAAAAAAGGTATATCTCAGAGTCCCTAACTTCAATATCATAAACATGTTCTTTCTAAAGTATAAATGTTGAATTTTGGATCATTTACAAAGAGCATGGAGACAGAGAAGAGGAAGGAAGACTATTTATCTGATATGAAAGGAAATACCATGGAAAAAGAAATCTGAGGAAGAAGATTGTTGTTTTTTTAAATTTCTTTATTGATTACGGTCTGAGGAAGAAGTTTGCTGTGCCCACTTGAAAAAAATTTTATAAATTTTTTTAATTTTCAAAAACTATTTTTATTGATCTCAGAGAGGAAGAGAGAGGGATAGAAACATCAATGATGAGAGAGAATCATTGATTGGCTGACTCCTACATGCCCCCTACTGGGGATCGAGCCCGCAACCCAGACATGTGCCCTGACTGATAATGGAACTGTGACCTTCTGATTCATAGTTTGACACTCAACCAGTGAGCCACAACTGCTGGGATGAAAATTTTTATTTAATGCTTATTTTAATTATTAACAAGTAGAATGTCAGGTGAGAAGCAAAAGCCTTTTATAATGTGATGCTATTCCTCTTCAATAGAAGATATTCCTCTCAGTATTTTATTTTATTTTATTATTTTTTTTATTGCTTAAGAAATACAAAGGGTATTATATATGTGTCCTTCCCCCCCCCCCCCACCTTTGAAAATCCCCTGGCTTCCCCTAACCCCCAGTGTCTTATGTCCATTGGTTATGCTTATATGCATGCATACAAGTCCTTCGGTTGATCTCTTACCCCCCTCCCTCCTGCCCCCCAACCCTCCCCGGCCTTCCCGCTGCAGTTTGACAATCTGTTTGAGGCAGCTCTGCCTCTGTATCTATTATTGGTCAAAAGTTTATAATGGTCTCTATTATCCATGAATGAGTGAGATCATGTGGTATTTTTCCTTCATTGACTGGCTTATTTCACTTACCATAATGCTCTCCAGTTCCATCCATGTGGTTGCAAATGGTAAGAGTTCCTTCTTTTTTACAGCAGCATAGTATTCCACCCATATGTTCATAGCAGCACAATTCACCATAGCTAAGATCTGGAAACAGCCTAAGTCCTCTCAGTATTTTAAAGTTTGTTTTATTTCACCTAGACCTATTTAAAAGACTTTCCCCCCCTTTTTAAAAGTACTCCGTCTAACTAGGAAGAGCTATTAATTGCGAAGTGTAAAATGATTCTTACTAACTTTGCAGTGTGGCAGCCAAAACTTATTTAGGAAACATTTAACCTTTAAGTCTTTACCGGTACTAACCAATTTTCATTTTGTCCCTGGCTAGTCAATAATCTCTTTAATTTCTTCTTTTCTTGCTCTTTTAAGCGGATGATGTGTTTAGTTACTGTCACTGACAAGCACAGTGTAAATAATGATACAAATAAGCAAAGTGATTTAGGTGGTGGCTTGTTGGCTTTGGCACAATAGACAGAAGAGCTGGTTGGTAGAGAGTGATGGCAGGTAACAGTGAGAATAAGTTGTATTATGTTCTATTATTACAGTAATTTTCACAAAATTAATTCTATACTTCTCACACATTTCGTTTCCTTGCTTCAGTCTAGACGTTTTCAGAGTGTCTTGAGCTCATTAAACCTCTCCTTAACTGTGATAAATTTGCTTTTATAGCCATGCATTGAGTTCCTAGTTGCTGTTTAGTATTTTTTATTTCTTTAATATCCACTCAGTTCTTTTTTTATATATTAAAGTTCTCTTTTGAGTTCTCTACATTATTTTCTATTTCCTGAAACAGATGAATTATTTTGGAAAATATACCAATATGTAGGTCTCCTTGGTCTCTTTTTTTTTCTTAGTCTTATTTCTTGGTGTGCTTAATAATTTTAATTAAATGTTAGACATTGTGATAAAAATTGTACAGATTTTAAATAATGTTATCTTCTTCCAGAGAGGATTCAACCTACTCTCTGGCACATAGCAAATGGTGGCATCAACACAGTCTAGTTCAGACCATGCTGACTCAGCTTGGTTTGAAGTACTCATAAGGCTCATTCAGCTTCTGGTTTTCTTCTACTCATCCATCTTCAGTGGTTTTAACTCACATCCTCGAGCTTCCTAAGGCCAGGTCATGAACTCCATTTTTATTTCCTAGTACAAAGGGATAACTAAAATTCTCTTTTGCCTTTCAACCATTGTCATTTTATATTTCTTAGCTTTTTGCATTTCTCAGATTAAACATCAAATGACTCAAAAGAAAATGAGTTCCAAGTGTTAGCTTATTACTCTGTATCTCAAAATCTCTTCTGGACTTTGTTGCCTCAATACCTCCCTTCCATGGCAGCCTTGAACTCCAAGTTTTGTTTTCCTGAGGCTTATAAAATTGTCTAAATTACTCTTCAGCTCTTGTCAACTACCCTTTGCCTTCCTATCTAGCCCATCTTCCCATACTAGGGCTCAGCAAATATCCTAGGATATATCAATCAGCAGGTAGAAATTTGAGTTAACTTCAATGATCTTTCCTTCTGTCAATAATCTTGGCCTTTTAATTCTTTCTGTCACAATCACACTCTGAGGCCCAAAAGCATGTATCTTATATTTTATGGGACTTTAAAATGTTTTCTCTGGGAGCATTGGTATGCTATAAGCTACAGCATCAAGCAAAGAATAGAAATATTCTGATCAATGTTTTACTATATAATTTATTATCAAAGATTGTTTTGATAATATTTATTTCCATTTTGGTATCTTTCAAATATGACTGTTTCTAAAATTTATCCATTTCGGTTGTTTGCAAAGTGGAAAACTTCTTAAGAAATCTGTACTTCCAAATATGTCACAAAGTCATAATTTTAGAATTTGTTTTATTTGGATGACATTCTCCATCTTATATTTCAGGCTAAAAGTGGGGTGTTTCAGAAGAAAAAATAAATTATGTCAATTTATCTTGTTTTTTGTGTTTCATGGTTTAGAAGTATGATGAATATATATATATATATATATATATATATATATATACATACATAAAGCTGAGATATCAATACAGAATTATTTTTTTCAATAAATATGATACAGAAGCAGCTGCTATTCTCTAAATAGAAAAAAAACAATAAGTTTGACTTTAATTTTAAATTTATATTCATGTAATTTTATGCCTATTCAACACCTGCTTATTCTGTCATTAAATTCTCAGTTTTGATAGTTTAACAGTATATTCCCTATAGTACACATATTATATTGCTCTTCTGTAGCTACTAATTTGCATTCATAATACTTATAATTAGGAAAATTCTAGAAGGCTTTTTCAATATAAATAGGACCAATTTTAAAAATATGTGTAAATAAGGGAGATAGTGACAATTGAGTGAAATGGGTCACTTATTAAAGAAAGTGAAACCACTTTTTCAAAATATAAAGTGATGAAAAAGAGCCATCATGTTAGGAAGGTATGAAATTGTTAAGAAAATTCTGGGCTCTCAAATTTAAAAAAGTCTGAGAAGCCCTGGTTAAGTAGCTCAGTTGGTTAGAGGGTCATTCCAATATGCAAAGGTTGCAGGTTTGATCCTCCATCAGGGCAATACAAGAATCAACTAATGAGCCCTAGCCAGTTTGGCTCAGTAGGCTCACAGACTGAAGGGTCACATGTTTGATTCTGGTTAAGGGCATGTACCTTGGTTGCAGGCTAGATCTCAGCCCCAGGGCTGGGCATGTACAGGAGGCAACCAATCAATGTGTCTCTTTCACATTGGTGTCTCTCTCTCTCTCTCTCTCTCTCTCTCTCTCTCTCTCTCTCCCTCTCCCTCTCCCTCTCCCTCTCCCTCTCCCTCTCCCTCTCCCTCTCCCTCTCCCTCTCCCTCTTCCTCTCCCTCTCCCTTCTCTTCCACTCTCTGTAAAAATCAATGTAAAAATATCTTCAGGTGAGGATTAACAACAAGGAATCAACCAATTAATGCATAAATAAGTGGAACAAATCTATGTTTCTCTCACTCTCTAAAAATCAATGTTTAAAAAGTCAGGTAATTAAATTGTGGTTAATTGGTTTCTTAGTTACATGACTATTTCAAAGGATTCATGTAATTCATGTAAGATTATGGAACACAGAAGAAGGCAATTTATTTTAGAGAAAATTTTGGGTCTTTTGTCACTTTGAATTTTAAGTCTTTTGATATTCTTGGACATATTAAACACAATTATTTTGAAACTTGTGTTTAATATCTCTGTTTGATTAGGATATCTGTAGGTCAGCTTCTATATCTATTTCAATTGTCAATCACACTGTCTCATCTTCTCATATAGTGGTTAGTTTTGATTGAGTGCTAGACATTTTTTTATGAAAAACTGAGCAGATAAATTGAAGTGTAGTTGATGGTATCTTCCTTCTGAGAAGAATTACATTTGAATCTGGAAGGCATTAGCCACCCCAAGTTATATTTATTCAATTGAGATAATCTCAAGTTAAGTTCAGACCTTGACAAGATTTGTTTATTTTTGGTTTACTTTTGTCCCTGGGGAGTGTGGGGCCTTCAGAATTTTAATTGAAATCTGGGGAGATTTCCCAGGGACCTACTTTTCCCATTGCCAAGACCCTAATTCTAATTTGTATCTTCCTAGACCTCTGAGGGTTTGGTCACTCAGTTCAACAAGCTGAACTTTTTGACATCTTTCTTGACATTGGAAGATCCTGAAGAAAAGCAATCTCAAATGCTGTGTTCAACTTTCAAGATTTTCTTCTTTTCTTGGTTCTTGACACCATAATTATCTACTGAAATGTTAATTTTACATTGCACTCAAATAGTTTCTTTTAAAAATATATATTTTATTGTTTTCAGAGAGGAAGGAAGAGTGAGAGAGTGATAGAAACATCAATGATGAGAATCATTGATTGGCTGCCTTCTCCATGCCCCACACTAGGGATTGAGCCTGCAACCTGGGTATGTGCCCTGATTGGGATTTGAACCATGACCTCCTTGTTCATAGATAGATAATCAACTACTGAGCCATGCTAGCCAGGCCACTCATAGTTTAAAAAATATATTTTGTCCAAATTTTCAAGTTGGTCTCAATGAAATATTTGATATGAAATATTTGACATATCATGACTGCAATAGACCACCCTAAGAATTATTTACATATGAATCATTTGAATAAAAGTTATTTTTCTCCTGCCACCCAAAAACAGAACTAGATTTTATTCAACTCAATCACTGTAGAGAACTATCTGGGTTGTATTCTATTCATTTCATTATTTTGAATTTAAGAAATTATACTAGTAAATATGTTTACTCTAATATCTTAAGTAATGCAGAAATAAATTAATAAAAGCTAATAATTTCCCTCTTTACTTCCTCACATCCTTGCTCCTTAAAATAGCAATGTTCAGCATGTGTATCTTTACATTTACATATATGTTTACAAACTTACATACGTACATGCATTTTTAAAAAATAATGAAAGAGCTTACTGTGCTAATTTATTTTAATAACTTTCCAAAAAAATTATCTAACAGGCGTTTAAAAATTATGTACAAAGCATTATCAATTTTTGGTAAATAGTAATTCAATAAAATAAGCGAAATTCAAGGTTTTCCCTTTTGGACACAAAATGTGTTTTAGTGCTCCTATTCATTGTAGAAGGATAAAATCTTTATGAGACTCTGATGTGGGTGACTTCTAAGCTCTTTAAGTATCCCACTCTAAGGTAAAGCTTCTTCAAGTAAGTAATACACAGTGCTCTTTAAGGACTGCATCATCTTGGACAAAATATCTTTGTGGGCTTGGGGCTTTAGGATTGTAGAAGAAACTTAACACACAGACATATTACATATTTTATATATTTATATTATATATTTAATATTAATTAATATTAACATATGTATATTTAATACTGATAATATATACCATCTATTTATATAAAAGCCTAAGTGATCGACCGACCGTTCGACTGTTTGACCATTCGACCAGTAGCTATGGCACACAATGACCACCAGGGGGCAGATGCTCAATGCACAGGCATGGAAACATGGAACAAACTGATGAATCTCATAGGGAAGGGGGTTGAGGGTAGGGCGGGAAGAGATTAGCCAAAGATCTTATATGCATACTAGAATCGTGGTGGGTCCCTTGGCCTGGCCTGTGGGGAATGGGCTAAAACCAGCAGTCCAATAACTCCTGAGGGGTCCCAGATTGGGAGAGGGTGCAGGCCAGGCTGAGGGACCCCACAGGTGCACGAATTGGTGCACCAGGCCTATTATATCATATAATACAAGTTACATAATATACATTTATAATAAATTAGAATTCTACATCATCTTTACTATAATGTACATATACATACACACACAGAAACACTATATGAAGATAAATATTAGATATATGAGATTTGATACTCAAATTCTGTTCTTGGACTCTGAGATTTTGCCTATGCATTCAGTTAACTGTACTTCAATTCCTTTAGTATTATTATGTTCACATTTTCTTTTTGATCTTTCAATTTTCTCAAAACCAAATACATTCTTTTTAACTTTTGTAGACAGTTCTACTCTACAATGTGTTAGTACAAGGCTGGTAAAGCTGTACTTTCCTATGCAACTTTTTTGTTTAAATGGAAAAAAAAAAATCACTTGAATCACTGAAGAGTTTGCTTAATTTCTATCAATTTTAGGCTGATAGTTTAATAGGGTGCCTAATTATCCTGTAGGAGTCCTCTTATTATAAATTATTGCCCTCACTATTTAACCAGCTAAGCCGAAGTTTCAATCAAGTGAGTATTCAAGCACTATGATTTATATGTTTACATATATCTTATCATGCATTGTACACACATATTTAACATATTTTATTTAATGTAAAATATCTATAAAGAGAGTTTTGGAAGTTCTTATTTGACATCAATCAAACTTCTTTTATTGCAATGATTGGAATTTGCCATCATCAGTTAGAATTTTCTGTGGGTTTTGGAAACCAGACTCATAATCCAGTAGATACATTCTCCATATTGAGCTTATTTAAAGATTAATGAGAATGTAAAATACTTGCAAAGCAATTTAAAAGAGGAATCCTTACTATTTTATTCCTCACATTTAATGTGATAACTTTTTTTAGTAACTTAACTTTTATTGACTTATTTTTTTTGCTAAGAAGTCAACTTTCTTTGAAATGACAATTCTTTTATTGTCCTCATATTTCACTTTTTAAAAAAACAAACAAACACACAACTATCTGAAATAGGTTTGGGGACACACACACCTGGATCTTATTCAGCATGCAGGTCAAAGGTAACAGCAGATGTGTATAGATGTGCTAAAGAGCTCCTCTGGCTACCAAGATCAAGCACACCATGAAACACATTATCAAAGGAGTGAAGAATCTCCTATAAATGAATGGAGAGTCTGCTGAATGAAATTTTCTTCTTCTACGGTGAATATCTTCTTCCATCTATTAAATCTCCAGAGTTAGGACTGGGAGAGATATCTGGTGTTAGAACAATGCATTTTCTTGTTGGCCCTGTGCTCTGGAATGCTATTTTAGTCAAGGACTGCTCCATGTAGTTTTCAGATTTTACCTACATCATTTTCATGTCTTTTTATTGAGTTTGCTTCTCTGGAAGTGATTGAAATTGTTGGTGCCATTCCTGAAAATTGCTATGTATTTTACATTTTTCTGCTTCAAAACTGTGTCTGCATTGTAGGCAATTCTCTGGCTACCCAAGAAATTTAATATTCTATTATACCACTATTTTTCTTATTAGAAATTTTATAATTCAAAGGCTGTGCGTAATATATATATATATACATATATATATATATATATATATATATATATATATATATATATATATTTTTACCAAATTGGCCAGCTAAATTTAGCAACGAATTGATAGCTTTTTTAAAAGTCTTTTTTTGATAATTGAAATTGTTGAATCAACCAATTGTTTTGGCCTCACCTAGACATTGCCTAAGCAAGTTTATTTCACAGTCTGGTTACCATGGTGTCTGGCTCACATTAACACATCTGGAGCTCATTTGAAAATTCTCACACTAAATACTAAAAGTAAAGTATGCTTTTGATCAATGAAGTCTTATCAACCCATAAATCTCCTGCATGACTGTAATAAGAGCTAAAGTTCTTTAAAATGGTCGCATAATCATGAACTTGACTACTTTCTCCCAGTCCATTTTATGTCTCAGACAAAAATATAAAGACAGTAAAACACAATTCCCCAAACTTCCCTCGCTTCTCTAGGTTTCAGAGGTATAAAAAGACTGGGGTGTGATTAAAATGAGCCCTGGGTGATTTGTTAATATCTTTTTAAGAAACCCATGAAAATCACAGTGACTTAAAAATGAAACTCATGAACCTGTTTTAAAGTTCATATAAATCTGAAACTTGAAGTTAAACTTGAAGGTCACATGAAACATAAGAACCAGAAACCCTGGGGTTTCATAGCATGTTAGTTATTCTGGTTCTGTCGGTTCTGTGTGACCAGGCCAACTTCCTTTGGAACATTGAATTATGAGAGGACATCTGGTTCTGTCAGTCACCTCCTACGTACATTAGTAAAATCTCAAATTTCTTTAAGAAATGATGGGTGAACATTTTGTAGTTTTTCATCTCCAATATGTGACTTTTTAATTTTGGTTTCTAAATACTGACTCCATTATGTATGAAGCCTTTGGGAGAACATTTCCTTAAACAGAGACTTCTTATAGGACATTGCCCTATTCTGCCACTGTCAAGTACATTTCCTGGCACTCCATTCCTCTCCTGGGCCCTGCTAGGCACTGCCCTCTTAGTACTGTACTCTCCAACTTCTGGGCACCTGCTAAGGAATCTTCCTGTTCTACTGAATGTGCTCTCAAGCACTCTTCCTGTAGGAGTCTCCAAGCTGATTCTCGGAATCCTTGTGAAGATAAAGCTGCATGACAATCCATAGCAAAGTAGAACAAAGTATTTCTTCTTTCTTGGTTGTATGGTGTTGAAAACTGCACAAAGCATGGTTGCTTTGCCAGATATACGATGGAGTTTTAAAATAAATTGTTATTTCAGTTTTCAATCCCTCCCACTACTTCTCTTGTTGAGTCAGGAGGCACTCTGGATATCAGACATCATTCAGAAGACTAAAGCTTGGTTAGGGGTCAATTCATAATCCTTTGTTCCATTGCCACTTAAAGTGACTTTTCCCTCAAGAGGCTCTTAATTGCTGCTACAGATAGGTTTTTGGGGTCCTTATCTCATTCTTACATTCTATAAACTGAGGTTTAGGTTTTGTTGCATTTTATTTATTTGTTTGTTTTGTGAGATATAATTGACATATAACATTGTATAAGTTGGGTGGTTGCTAGGGTATAGAAGATGGAGGGAATAGGGATGAGGAAATGCTGGTCACAAGGCATAAACTTCCAGTGATAAGGTGATTAAGTTCTGGAGATCAAGTATCCAACATGGTGACTCTAGTCAACAGTATTGTATTATATACTTGAAAGTTGCTAAGAGAGTAGATCTAAAATATTCTCTTCATTCATAAAAGACAATGGTAGTTATGTGACATGATGGATGTATTAACAAACCTTGTCTATTTATTTTTGCCATTATTTTTTTGGCCATTTTGATTATTGGCTTCATTCTCATTTAGCATGAGTTTTTTATTCCCAAGAAATAGAGTTGGTTTCTCTGCAAAAAAGATTTAGATTATCCAAGCATCTCCAGCTCACTGCATATGTCCCTGCATATCTGAGTGATGAACTGAGCTTGGGTTCTTCCATAGGAAGCTCCTCAGCCTCTACCCCAGTGTACTTAGGAAAGGCTTAGTCAACTCTTTGTTAGACAGGTAAGCTGAATACCACCAAGACTCAAGTCTGGACACTTCTCCCTTTGCCGCACTAGGCCTACAGATTACTCATTATTGCCCGGGTTTTTGTTGTTGTTGTTTTAGTTGAGGAAGCTTGGCCTTAAAGAGTTTAAGAAACTAGTTTAGCGCCTCATACCCAGTGAGAAGCTTTGCAGATTCTGATGCCAGGCCCTATCTACTGCATCTCACGATGCCTTTGAAACTGGGATGTGGCATGTTTATCATAGTATTTTCTAGAGAAAACTATCCTAGAAGAAGGTGGGAGAAATTATTTTCATTTACTCTCTCATTCATCAGGAAGTGACTGGCATTCAGGTTCTTTGAATTGAAACTAGATTTCTTTCTTCTTCTTATAGCTTCTCACAGATAAAGTTTCATTTTGTTTTACTATTAAGAAAATAGCTGTTTGGCATTACTTTTTAGTTTGTTTGAAACCTATGGACCATCTTATTTTAAAGTGACATCTAGCATTGCTTAGTCATAATGAGAGAGAGACATTTCTTAGAATTATGGAATGTGGAGTCTAAGAAATACATAGTCCAATTCCCCATCTGAGGTTTCAATCCCTCCAGCCAAGAGACTGTCATGCTTTACTCTCTCCACACCTGACACTAACCATCACCTGAAACAAACCACGCCATCTTCTGAGAAGTCTTGTCACACTATAGTTGTCCCAATGTAGGGCTTGAACTTCTGGTTTCACCTATGCCTTCTAAGAGGATCTGAAAATATCTACATCTCTTCCACACCGAGATCTTTCAGAAACCTTCATGACCCCTTGTTACAGCAGTGAAACTAACCACTTATGAGTCTGTTTAATTTTTACTTTATGGAGCACTTTCTAAAAAAATATCTTGTTTAAAATACCCTCTGAGGTGAAGAGAGTGTTTACAGATGAGGAAAATGAGGCTTAGCAAGGATTAAAGGATCTAAAACCAGGATTCTTCTAGCCCAATTATTTGAACTCTTTTCTCCAAGCCTCCCACCTTTTCTAGTTAAACTGTTGCCATTTTCTTCAGTCCTGTGCAGAGTCCTCTTAGCAACCCAGACACTGCCCCTGTTCATGATGATGTTTATATTCTCAGGATTACAGGAACTAGCAGAAGCCCACAGTGGGGCTTGCTAAGGTGATTTCCTGAGGATGGAGTGGTTACAGAATAAAAAAGTATTATTTCAAACTTTTCCCCTTGTGTACTTCATATGCCATCTTGCCAACGGTCATGCTCAATATATTTCTATTTCCCCAAATTATAAAACCAATGAGAAGACATAATTGTGGGAGTCTCTCACATACATCCCCATTTTCTTTGCCACTACCCTAGTTGAGTTCTTCATGGTATTTTTCCTAGACGCTTGAAATATCCTTCTTTTTATTCTCTCTCACTCCAGTTCTTCCCTCTTTCAAATTCAAAATCCACATTGCTTCCAGGATTATCCTCCCCAAACTTAAAATTAACCAAGTCTATTTTTGACTCAAAGGCCTTCAATGATCTCTTATTATATGGAAAATAATATGCAGTTCCTCAGGCTTATAATCTGACTTTTATAATTTCCCTCAAACTCCAAAAGGACCTTCACTAATTCATTCTTTTTAAAAAAATTCTTTATTGTTGAAAGTGTTACATATGACCCCTTTCCTCCCCATTGTCATCTCCCAGCCTGCCCCCATCCCCAGCCCCGCCCCCCAACCCCCCCAGTCCCGGCCTACACATCCTCCCCATTGTCTGTGTCCATTGGTTATGCTTATATGCACGCAAGTGCTTTGATTGATCTCTACTAATTCATTCTTGAATCTATAGGGTTAAGATCTTTATTTGCTGTTCTCTAACTAAAGCTTGCATTTTTCTCTGCATCTTTGTTCATAATATTAATGTAAAGAAAACATTCAAACCTGTAAAGAATCTTTGTGAGTTTATTTGAGCCAAACTGTTGATAATTGCCAGGAAGCAGAATCTCAATGCACTGAGATAGTGCTCTGGAGAATGGCAGTTGTTCATCTTGTTTTATACATTACCATCAAAGGAGGAGATATAAGTGGGTTACATGGAATCCATTGGTGACAGAATCGGGCTCCCTCCTCTCTGGTTTCAGAGTGCGTCACCTGAGAACTGCCGCTGCCAAGTCAATGCAGCTCAGCAACTCCTGTGTTTAGCATCTGCCCCCGGGTGGTCAGTGTGCATCACAGCGACCAGTCAGATGGGCAGAGGGACACTTAGCATATTAGCCTTTTATATAGATAGATTATAATGACCTCCTTCCCTCCTTCCTTCTTTCCTTTCCTTTCCTTTCCTTTCCTTTCCTTTCCTTCCTTCCTTCCTTCCTTCCTTCCTTCCTTCCTTCCTTCCTTCCTTCCTTCCTTCTTTCCTTCCTTCTTCCTTCCTTCCTTCCTTCCTTTTCTTCCACAAGAGAAAACAAGACAGTGAGAATTACCACATGCAATGTTTTGTTGTTGTTAGATTTCAGGGTAAGAACTAAATGAAAGGTGTCACAATTTTGCATCAGATATCTACCCTAATAAATTTTCCACTGAGCTTTGTTTTTAGGAAATCATTGCCATATCTCATTATAGAAATATTTCCATGTGTAATTAATTTAAATACAAAAGAAACAGGCTTAAGATGCAAAAGACAATAAACTTCTACCCAAACCTATTTAACCACAGACCAAAGGCATATTTTGGGTTTGGTCTTTGTTTGATGTTCACATGAGTTATCTTTATGTGTGTTTTACGTGGTCTATTTCCAGTGCCTGGGGAGACATGATGTACATTGTAAAATAATGAAATAAGATAATTGAACATATTTCCCTTGCCTCTGGGCATATTTATACTTGTATACACAGTCAAATTAAAAGGGCTGAGAATGCAGCAACCTCGGCTGTAAATGATTATCATGACAGTGCTGGCATGCCAGGGCCGCTGTCACACTGAGAAGCAGACTGGGTGTTCTAGTGGGATGGATTGCCCTAGAGCCAGCTGAGAAGTCAGTGCAGCTCCTACAGAGAAAGTCTGTTGGACTTAAGAGAAAAAGGCCTGTGGAACCAAACCAACTCACATCTAATCCTTTGCCAGCAGAAGTTTTATTGAAGGAGCAAAATTAGTGACAAACTGAGAGATGTTCTGAGTCTAGAATCAAGAAACAAATGCAGCCATAGTCACTCTATTGGTTCCCAGCAAAACAAACTTGGTTGCTTACATTTGTTCTGAACTCTTACATGAGAAAAGTGGTTCAAAAACTGGTACTTTTAACTTGGGAAACCTGGTTAAGTAAAATGAACTAGGTTTTGAATCAGAATGTTAGAAGCAAGTTTAATATAATTTGAGAGTCAGAATTTGGGATCTGGGGCTTCAAATTAAAGCAAGTGATTTTGAAGGCAACATTGGAAACTTGAAAGAGTACATCAGAAGCAGAAGTGGGAAACTCTCGACTGCCTAGTTTCTCTACTCAAATTACAAATAGACCAAGAAATAGGGTGCTCTCTACTGTATCTGCATGATGGCAAACAAAGTGGAGTAGTGCTGGGGTCCAGCCCCAGCGGGTCCAGGGGTTCCCAAAGGTGTGGACGGAGTCGGCGAAGAATGTTTTACACGGAGACAGCGTTCAAAACTCTCTAGCTTTCCTTCGTCTCCGTGGATCTTCCCTGTGCCTGGCTGAGGCCACAGAGAGAGAGATCCCAAGGCAAGCTGAGCCTTTATTTTATAGTGAGAGGTAAACAAGGTAGTGGTTTCCATTAGTTACACAGTTCTTGTGAGTTTCACTTGTTTTGACCATGGTTATACTTCCTGCACTTCCTCAGCCCATTAGCTTCCCAGATAAGATCTAGGGAGCCTCATAAGGTCAAGCCTAATTATGCTAAGAGGACTGTGCCCTCTAAGCTGGGAATTGTTTGTGACTTTGCCCACAGGTCAGTCCGAGGCTTAACCCTATATCAGCTCCCCACAGAGTAGATTTTGCTGTCCAGAAGAAGTGGCTATAAGAGCTTCCATCAAGAGTGCAAAGGGAACATTGGTTTGGGAGAAAGTGCACTAAATCTAAAGTCTAAAGACCAAGGTCTGAATACCAGTTCTTCCCCTTATAATTTTGGATATCATTTTGCTGTTTTGGAAATGTTACTTCACTGCTTTTGGCCTTAGTTTGCTTTTACCTGGAAAATCAAAACATTGTATTCTACCTGAGGATAATGAAAAGATCTTCTGTGAACTCTTGCCAAGGATTATCTTTATGTTAAAGCTGAACTCCTTTTTTAGTGATAATCTTTGTGCACTGAGAAACTTTCAAATTAAATCGATTACCCACTCTTAGTGAGTTACCTTCATAGCAGTTCATAAACTTTAGTGGAAATTAAAGTCTGTGGAAATGTGTGTTCAAGTTCCAAATTTCTGATTTACCACACTCTTCAAGAAATTCTGAGTCCGTCTCAATTAAGGCCTGGAACTCTGAATTTTAATGTGAACCTAACACCCAATAATGCTGATGTACCTAGTCCTCACACTTTAGGAAATATAGGCTTAGTTATTTAATACGACATGCTCATGTTTATGAAAAAGTATGCACAGAGAGCTTTCTGTGACTCTTAACATCATAAACTATTACCTGATTATCATTGTCAAGAAGATGAACATTTTTCCCTTTTAGTTCAGTAAGTCAGCAAGAGCATAATATATTTAGATGACAAAGGTGAGATAACTTGTGGGCATTGTAGGAGATAATCTGACAGAACCCCATTTGTTGCCTACTGTGTTCCAGGCACTACACCAGGCACATTGTGGGGTTGCCTATCAGTATACATATAGTACATAAACTCTGACTTGAGAAAATTATCATATTGAAATTGTATTTTATTTATGTGCATTAATATTGGTGACATAAAGTTATATTTATTCTAGTTCATAAGGAGCTAGAAAAGAAGTCCTTCATTATGAAATAATTACTTTCTGAAGGCAGGAAGATAACAGTAATTTGATGTGTGAATGATTTTCTGATATTCAAAAAATCAAATCTGAGGGAATTTCCAAAACCAAATATAGATTATTTTGGCTTTCATATGACTTCTCTAAATGGAATTTAAAACATCAAAAGTCGATTATAAGAGGATCTCCAGAGGAAGGATTAAATGTGATTTTTTCTTGCATCACCTTTGTTTTCTGATTGTTCTACAATGAACACAGATTAGTAAACAAATTAAAGGAGATTATTGTTGCTAAAAAATTCCAGCCAATTTTCATATTCTGAGCAAGACTGATTCATTGGAAAATATGTTGTTTGTATATTAGACCAAATTTTTAGATGAAGATGACAATTTAAATTCTAACTCGGTGTGAGGTCAGCTTACAGTGACCTTTGTAACTTTCACTGAGTTAGTTGCGCTTCGGCACCAATAAGGCCAATTGAAATTTATTATTTTTCCTTCTATGATGTGATATCTAAGACTGGAGGAGGTAGGGGAGAAATGGGGCTGCTTTTACTGTTTTGGAACTCTAAAAAAATAGCATAATTGAAATTTAATTGACATACAATGAGTTATACAAGTATAAATGTAAATTTTAACAAGTCTTAGCTTTCCTGTAGTGATTTCTAACAAAACATTTGTAGTAAGCCAAACCTATCCTCATAGCCTATTCTCCTATACTGCATCCTCTACTGTGTACATTGCAAAATAATGTCAGACTGTGGGTAAAATAGATATGTGGAGATGAGTCTCAAAAATTAGCATTATTGATGATCTTGTTTCTACATGAAAAATAATTCTAAATTTGAAACATTGATTTACAGAAATATTATTTAGCACATCTTGTTTGTGAGATAAATAGTAAGTATCTACCATTTGCCTATGTTGACCATTATCCTAACTGATACATTTGGTCTCCACCCAACCATTTGTTCCTTTGGTCTTTGCTGCTCCTCCACTACTAACTCCCACCTGGAGTCAGCCTCTTCTTTCACGGTCAGAATCAAACACTGTACCTCAGAGTTAAGTTTTCTAGTTAGAGCGAGAGCAGGGCTCTCCGCTTTGAAGTCCACTCTGTATTGAGAGGAAGGAGAAACCTGCAGGGATATACAAAGGTGAGATTAAGAAATACACACACGGGTGCTCAGGCACATGAACATGAGTTCCCATCCTTGGGCTCTTTTTGCCTTTATATGGTAGAACTGTCACTCGCTTGATTTAAGATTAAAATTAAATAATTATTATTTTAAAATTAGTATTATAATTAAAATTCCAGAGAAAAGGGGGTGAGGGCGGGTACTAAAGTCAAGTTTCAAATACACAATGATGGAAGATGATTTGATTTTGGGTGGTGGGCACACAATGCAATATACAGATGATGTGTCATAGAAATGTACACTTGAACCCTATATAATCTTATCAACCAGTTGCAACCCAATAAATTTAATAGAAAAGAAAAATTTTAATAAACCGAAAGGTCTTTTAATACTAAGACATTATGTTTCTTAAGACAAACAAGAAATAAAACATTGTCTGAAAATTGATTCTATAACATTTTTCAAATGAGAAAATTGATTATTCAGTCTGATACTGGACTTGAAATATGATTGTTCTTTCCATAGAAGACACCTTTCATATGTGAGCAACACAAATGACCTTATAATTTTATATTCTATTCTTTTTTTCCTTTTTAAAAAATATATTCTGTTCTTCTAATTCTTACAACTTAGTCACATTATAGCATAGTGTGAATGACAGTGGTTTATATCATGTCAATGGAATTATCTTTATTCTCAATCCATATTAAATGCAAGTATAAGATTGCAGTTAATACAGTTAATAGTTTGGTCATTTTATTGTGAATTCCTGTTCCCTTTTAACCCAGCTTTTGGTGAAAACAGATGATAATAAACACAGCCCAACCTGTGTTACAGGTGCTTTATGCACATTTGCACATTTGCAGCAAGCTTGTGAGCTAAGTACAGTTATGCGCTGATTAACAATGGGAATACAATCTGTGGGGACATCATAGAATGTACTTACACAAATCTGATGTACCCAGTAGATTTTACTACTTACACATTTAAATTATATAAAAATTATTTTTAAAATAATGTAAAGCATAGATAGCTCTTTGAAATTACTAAATCACACAATGTGTTAAAATTAATAAGGATTTGAATGAATTTTTTAAAAGTTTGTTTAAATATCATTTATAAGATTAGTCATATGTGCAAGTATAAACACACACATGTGAAGTCTAAGGGAGAGAAAGGTTAAAAATGACTTTAGTGACAGATTGATTCAAGTTTGGGTTATTTCATTTTGCCTGGTCACTTCAGTTGTCCTTATTACAAGTTGGCCACAGAGCTGTCATCCTGCAGCTGTATTCCACAATCTGAAACCCTCTTCGTTGTCTGGGTGTGTCTGAGTGCACAGACATTCAAAAGAATTCACAAGTGTGACTGCGAGTTGCCTCTGAGTGCACAGTCCTGAAATCTTAATATGCTACTTTTTTCCCCTCCATAAACAATACAAAGAAGTTGACAGGTCTGAAAGGGGCTTATGTGAAAAGATAATTAAGAGCTTTAGAGAGTGTCAAGAGTCAATAGCTCAGCACTGTCAGCACTCTGGCGTGTTACAGGCTATAATTAGATGGCATGGAGGTGTGAGGCATGTTTGGCAGTTGATTCCTGCATGATCTCCAACGGAAAAACAAAGAGCAGCCTCCAGGAGACATCAGGCAAAGTGGTGAATAGACGTTCTGGAGTCAGACCTTTCAAGGGTCTCTCTGTTTTCTCAGGTTGCATCATTTAGTGAAGAGCTTTTTAGTCTTTGATTGGCATCTGCTTGGATATTTGGCCTGTGTGCGTCATTCCCAAAGTCCTCTTGGCTTTGGGCTGCAGACCTGCCTTCAGCTCTGTGAACTAGAGGTCATTTCTGCAGTGCCAGTGGACACAGCCTGCTCCACAATCCTGTGCTGACTTTGAACTCCAGAACATTCAAACTGATAAAAGGCAGAGCTAGTTGTTCCCTGATAAGAGGACATTTTTCAAAGAACTCTGGAAAAGGCCAGGGGAGTCTCTCCCCAAGTGGAGCCGAAAAAACAAAAGGCATCACAGGACAGGATTAAGCTGCCCCAAATCTGAAAAGATTTGAGGGACAACCAACCATGTAAGGTTCGGAATTAAATAACAAACAAACCGCTAATTGTAAAATATGAATTTGGAAGCACAACACTGTTCTGATTCTCCTCATTATAATGATTTAAAAAACACAAAGAAAATTCTTCACAGATGTCACTGCTCTAGTGCTTTCAGTTGGCTGATGCTTTAGGTACACCTATCCCATTTTGCTCTCTTGGTGGGTTTTTCAGTTCAGAGCAAAATATACCCTGATTCTACTGGCAAAACACCACCTCTATATGTTGCAGAGCACTATCCATATGAGTGAGCCAAACTGTAAATTTCTAGGTAAATACTCTGGGTCAAAAAATTGACTTTACAAGATTCTTATTATACAGAAGCAGTAACTTAACAGAAAATGTGAAATTTAGAAGGGATGATAAAGGTTAAAATGAAATGTAATTTAGTTGAGGATTGCATTTTAATCAATAATATTTAAATAAAATATAATGACAAATTGAATACATATGAAATTAGAGGACACGTTGCTCAAAGTTGGCTTGAAATCAGCCTGCGTGCCTTTAAAACATATCTAGCTAGCTAGCTAAGTATCAGTCTGTCCGACCCGTAGCTATGATGCACACTGACCACCAGGGGGCAGATGCTCAATGCAGGAGCTGCTATGATGCACACTGGCCATTTAAAAATAAACTGTACCATGAACCTGGTGCAGACAAACCAACACTCAGCTTCCCCCAAGTGGGACACAGGCCCCGCCACCACCCCAGAGCTACACCCCACCAAATTGCAGCCAACGCTGCCAAGACCCCATGGCGCAAAATGCGGCCCACAGCCCAGCCCAGCCTGGAGAAGGTTGCTGTGGGTGCCAGGTAATGATGTCATGTAGCAATGCCCAGCTTTCTCTCCCTAGCGACGAGCTTCCTTGGAGTTTCTTCAGCCCAGGGACCCAACTTGCTTTATAGCCAGGTGCAAACATTTTACAGTTTAACCAAATGTTTGTGAAGTGTTTTCAAGAGACTCATCTAATTGATCCTCACAGAAGTCCTGGAGTAGGTAGCTAGGAGACTTGGTAGAATCCTATTTTCTTTTCATTAGCTGGAAAATGGACATTTAGAAAGTTTAGAAACTTGACCTGACTGAAAAGAAGTAAGAAATGGTGGAACTTGAAAATGACTTCAGGTTTTCTCACTGCACAGAATATAGTCAGACACTGCTACAGTTAAATATTTTACCCTTTTTTTTCTCACTGCATGATCTACAATAATAATCTGCTTCATGTTGATATTTACTGCTGTGTTGCTGACAATTATCTAAAAGAGAAGTTAGGGTGCTTCACTGGGCTGGAAAAAGTTTAGCTAAATCAGAAAGCAAGTCTAATTAAGCAAGTTTATGTATATACTAGAGGTCTGGTGCATGAAATTAGTGCACTAGGGGGTGTCCCTCAGCCCAGCCTGCAACCTCTCCAATCTGGGACCCCTGGGGAGATGACCAACTGCCACAGGGATTGGGCCTAAACTGGCAGTCAGACATCCCTCTCACAATCCAGGACTGCTGGCTCCCAACCCCTCACCTGCCTGCCTGCCTGATTGCCCCTAACCACTTCTACCTGCCAGCCTGATCAATGCCTAACTGCCCTCCCCTGCAGGCCCGGTCACCCCCAACTTTCCTCCTCTGCCAGCCTGGCCCCCCCCAACTGCTCTCCCCTGCAGGCTTGGTCCCTCCCCTGCTGGCTTGATCACCCACAACTGCTCTCCCCTGCCGGCCATCTTGTGGTGGCCATCTTGTGTCCACATGGGGTCGGCTATCTTGTGTGTTGGAGTGATGGTCAATTTGCATATTACCTCTTTATTAGATAGGATATAAAGCTCTTGCTGGTGCTAATCGCACATGTGTGTTTTGATCTGTCATTGTTGATCATGAATTTGGTTGACACTTCTATTATAGAGAAAGGACGAATAGTGATATTAAAATATTTCTTCTAATTAATTTCCTTTCAATGTGCACAAATCCATGCACTGAGACACTAGTTTTTTAAATGGTTGAGAATTTATTTAATGCCTCAAAACTGTGACTGTGATAAAAAAAAATAACCTTGCACAAACCTTCTAATTTTTTAAAAATTTCCATCAAATCTTGTTAAAGTTACAAAATACTGAAAAAGTTGAAGTCCTCATCAATCTTGTTCCCATTCCTTGTTCCAAAGACAATTACTTTCAAAAACTTCAAATAATTTACATACATTTTTATCTACATTTCTGGACAATAATAGAATATAGTTATTGTGCTTTGAAAGAGTTATTCAAATAGTAGCAAATAAAACATGCCATTGGGTAATTTGTCTTTTTAAATTTAATGCTATGTTTTTGAGATCTCTCCATGTTGATATACTAGTATATTTGATTCATTTATTTTAACTACTATATATTATTCCATTTTTTAATTAATAGCATTAAGCCTGCATAGGTAGTTTGGACTTCATGGTGGAGGTCTTCAGTGCTATATTAAAGACTTTGGACTTCATCGTGGTGACTGGTTGGGAGAAAGTGGAGGGGGGCCATAGAATGTTTCTAAGCATTAAGTGGCACGAAGAAGATAAGTGCAGGGACAGTATGGAAAGTAGATTGGAGAGGAAGAAGGGCTTTGTGGAACTGTAGGTTATGACTGCAATTTAAAGCATAATATAAAAACCCTGTAAGATATAATGATGACCCTTGTTGATTAAAATTCAGGTAGTTTCCAGTTTTTCTCTTAAAGAAACACAAGTTTTGTTTAAGCATTCATGTATGTGTGTCTACATGGGAGAGTTTCCCCCATATATTTTTAGATTATGGATTATACTTATTTTGGTTGATTTTGCATGTTGATGTAATATTTTGGGCTTTTTGGCTCCCAGAGAACAAAGAGAGGAAATAAAAATAATCTGATGATGTTAATAGATGCAATCCATGGACAATATCCAAATTCAAATCTGTTGAAATTAAATATTGTGTAACTTTCTTAACTAGTTTTCCATGGTTTATTATTGCAGTTAGGTTACTTTTATGAAGTGATACATTTTGTCAGTTAATTATTATCATATTTCCAAAGTTAAATAGCCACTAATAGCCTAAAGAAATTTAAAAGTCAGACTGTCTATACGTCCAGGTGCCAGGGTCCTTTATGAAGCCAACTTTCAGATCCACAAGCCCTAAACCATGCAACTTTCCTTTCTCCTCAACTGGCAAGAATCAATAGGGTGTGTGTGTGTGTGTGTGTTTAAAGGGGAAGGGAGTAAAGAGGCACTCAGGCACATTTAGGAAGGAAGCAAACATTAAAAATGGATGGCATATACCTGCTTTTGTAACCCTCTCACCTGTTCCCAATCAGACTTGAAAAAAGGTGTGTTAAGTTTTTGCACCTGCTTTTAAGGGCTGTTTGCCTCTTTTCTAATTTTCTCTCATTGAAATCTAACAATAAGTATGATATGACAGCTGAACTCACATGTGAGCATTAGATAGACTATGATCAGATCATGATGAGTTGCTTTAGGCCAACTTCTAGAAGGAGCCCCTAAAATCCATCTCTTTCTTCATAACCCTGGAAAGAGAGCTGGCACAGACCCTCATATCCTATATGTGGTCTTAGCCTAGAGTCCCAAAAAGCACTCCTCCCCTAGTCGACTTTCTATATCTACTGTTTCCACACTCATTCTTCAGATACTGAGATCTTTCCATGCCATCTAATCCTTTAAAACATTCTGTGCTCCTCCACTTTCTCCCAACCGGTCACCACAGATAAAGTCCGAAGTCCTTGGTATGACACTTGAGGACCTCCACAGTCCAGTGCAAACTCCTTTCAGGCTCATAGTCATCCATTAGATCTTCTATAATTTGTGTTCTTCTTGAACACTCAACCATGCCCTGATCTTTTACAGCTCTTTGTCTTCGATATAACTACTGCTGAAAAATCTTCTAATGATACTACCTTTATACAATCTTGCTGTTTTAGACACTTTTATAACTTATATGCTATTACCACACAATTATTGATGCACGAATCTAACTCCTTCACAAAACTCTAAAATTCTGGAAGGCAAGGAAAATATCAGATCCCCTTAGAATACTGCCATGCATGTAGTAGGTATTCATTTAATAGAGAAGAATTTGGATGAGAAAGGGAGTCTTATCTCTCTTATTCATCCCTCAATCTCCTGTACTTAGAACAGCACTTGACATATAAATGCTCATAAATATTTTGTAATATATCAAGGGTTGGTGAATTATGGTCTGTGGGCCATATCTAGCTCAATACCTGTTTTTATAAAGATTTATTGGAACACAGCCACACCTACTTTTTACATATTATTAATGGATACTTTCTCTAAAACAGCAGAGTTGAGTAGTTGCAATAGAGATGGTGTAGCCCACAAAACCTAAAATGTATATTATGATCTGGCCCTTTACAGAAGAAGTTTGATGACCAAAAATAATAAAAAATAAAAAGTGGGCTGTGAAGCAGGGAGATGCAAGATCAGGGAGCAGCACAAAATGTTTCTAAAATATTAAATTTAGTTATTACTCTGATTTGTCATTTCAAGAGATTGCCTTGCCCTCTATTTCCATCCACATAAAGATAGGAATAAATACCTTTATTGTCAGCTTTCTTGCCATTATTTGATGGTTAGAGATTAAAGATTGCTCAGAATGATATTTGGAATGACACACACACACACACATGCACACATATGCATACATATGTATAAAGTGTTTATATTTGTTAATTGTAGACATCATTTTGGAAAATGCTCAGAATTATAAATAAAAATTACCATGACCTAATAACACAACCCAATGTTCAAAAAATAACATGGATAATTTTATCTGATTGATTTTCAGAGTCCATTCAAGAAATTTCAGGTTTATATACATATATTCATTACTAGCTGAATATCCAAGAATGAACTGCATATAATTGCAACATAACAATATTATAATTCCATTAGAAACAGTGGTACTTATTGCATGCTAACTTGTGTTTATCCTGAAATTCCATCACCTGATGAATATGCAATTAACCTACTTATTACCACAGAAAACATCTCCTTAGAAATATAACACATCCACATAATTTTTAATCTGATCTTCAAAGGCTTTCTGTGGGAGAAAATAATTTTTCCCCAATAAGATATATTATTGGAAACACAACTGTATGTAGCCAATTCACTACATCATCTGATTTATTTTAATTAAAGGTTAGCTGCTGAATATGGTTATAGTTATAATTATTACAATACCAGTCATCCAAATTTCCATTAGCATTCCACTTGATAGTTAGCAATAAGCAGAAATAAAATATTAGGACTTTTAAGAGAAGAGATTACCAATTAGTACAATTCTCCACTGGCACAAGATAATTATTAATTATTATCATCATGGTAATTATTCACTAAGCTGAATTTCAGTGGGCTACCTGCGTGCAGATTCTCTCTGCACTGCATTCTAACATCAGCAGCTTTCTTATCTGCTCTGGAAATCCTGAAGCAATATTTGTATTAAATCCACAGTTGACTGCACACCAAATGGAAAGGCAGCTACGAAGGCACAGGATGAATCTCCATTTCATTAAAGGATCCCTTCTCTGTGTAGGACATTGCAAGGGGAGTATGTAAAAACATATACCTTAAGAAAGGTATCTCTATTCACATATATGCTTTCTGATCATACAGGATAAAACGGAACCAAAACTAGTCCTCGAAGCAGCAGCTCTTTCATTCTCCTCCCGAAACTGCCATTCACACTCACACCAACGCTATTTATTGTAAAGAGAAGAAAACAAATACAATTTGAGGATGTTTGATCACTCAAGGACTAATACTATGTAGATAAGTTAGAAAAATATCTTTAAGCATTGTGGTTTTCAACCTGCATTCACTTCACCATTGCAGTGCTAAAATATAAAGCCATTGTTTAGTAGTATGTACATTCTTCTATATAAAGCCATGATATGAAACCACCATATTCTGCTCCAGTTTTTCTAGTTGAAGTGAAAGATAGTTGACAAGGTTCGAAGGAAATAAATACCAAATGAGACTTAGGAGGAAAGACAATTTGCTGAAGTGGACAGCATTGCACTAGGATTCAGATGAGTCGATCCTAGTCTTGATGCTGAACTTACATGGTTACTTTCTTGAGGCAAGTTATTAAACTTTTCAGAGACTCAGGTTTTTTATTTGCACCTGGGGCCAATATATCTTCTGCCTTATATGGGAGGCTGTTAGTGGAGTCAAATGAGATTGTATATGAAATAATATAAGCTATAAAGTGTTATACAAATATAAGGCAAAATAATTCAAAGAAACCACATTTAAGTAAGTATACTGTTGAATGGTTGTTTTAAAATAATTTAAGAGTGTTAGAGATCACCAAGTTTATGTTTTTATTCAGTAGACAGAAGGAAAAGACAAAAATGGAATTTAGGTAATAAATTAAGAGTTCTGCCTGGATGGTGTGGTCATGGTTGAGCGTGGACCTATGAACCAGGAGGTCATGGTTTGATTCCCAGTTAGGACACACGCCCAGGTTTTGGGCTCAATTCTGGATAGGTGGCATGCAGGATACAGCCAATCAATAATTCTCCCTCATCATTGATGTTTCTCTCTCTCTCTCTCTCTCTCTCTCTCTCTCTCTCTCTCTCTCTCTCTCTCTTCCTCTCTGAAATTAATATATATATATTTTAAAAATTAGAGTTTTTTCCATCTCTGGATTGGGAAATGTTGGAATAAATTATAAAGCAAGATTTTATATTCTCATTTTTTGCATATTTAAAAAGAAAAGGCAGAGAGCTGATGTTTTGTAAATGAAAAGTCGATAGGCCACTCCTAGCCCACGGCATGTGGATGGACCAGGACAACCTCTGATCTTGTGCTTGTGCCATCAGGGAGCACTTCCTTGCTGTGGTTGCAACTCTGTAGTGACTACACCAATCAGCATCTTGGTGATTGTAAGTGGGGAAAAAATAAAGTAAATTCCAAATGACTTTTTTTCATTGCTGTTCATGTTTGCTGCCAATGTTTGCCTCCATGCTCGAAAACATGAGCAAAGATTTGTCTTTTGGAAGAGCTCTATTTCTCGTGTTTGAATAGCTGCTGCCCTAAAGAAGATAGCGAAGAATTGGGGATGGCCACTATCCAATCCAGAGAGGGACACATCTGCTCAAGAAAGCAACAATGTGTAAGAGTAAAATGAAAGCAACTTGTAATTGGCATTTGTTATTACTTACCAATATTTCTTGAGTTGGATCCGAAACAAAGACAGACCGCTATGGCTCAAATGTCTTTGGGCATTAATCATTTTCAGTGTTTGGAAAGCCCAGTTTATGTAAATATCAGCGCTGTTAAAGATTTACAGATATAATAGTCATTTTCTTGGTAATTTAATTATATTACAATATTTTTAAAAAAAATTCTCATTTTTATTCTAGGCCAAATTTCTGAAATCTGTGTGAGGAAGAAAATGCTGTAGTTAATCTTTTGCCCTATGAACTAATTATTTTTAGAAGCTTTTATGAGCATAATAACAGTAATTTTAGTAGCTAATTTACCTAAAATTATTCAAAGCTTTCTCTTTGTCTAAAAAGTTAAATCAAAATAAATCTTTTTAGTTTTAGGAGGAAAAATTAGGGTTTCTCAATGCTCAAATATTTAGTAAGCTCCAAGGAGGTGCAGAGGAAAGCAATCTGCCTGTCACCGTAAAGAAATTAAAGAGCAGGATTGTTAAATTGTACCTCTTGACACCAATAAATAACGAGAGAGCTAGTAGCTTTCTTTAACGCGCCTGAGAACAATGCAATAAGCACATCTGACTCATCTGCCTGATTGCTTTGTTTAGAATTAAAGGTGGGGGTGAGGGAATTTATGTAAATTAGGCCCTTGCAAGCAGGTGGGATTATAAAAAACAGAGGAAGCTTTTTCAAGTTTAGAAAGTTAAAAAGTGTTTTTGTTCCCACATCAATTCTGAATAAGAGTGACTTAAGATTCTCAAAATCAGATGAAAAATCTGATCTGCAAACTGACTCTGAATTTCCACAGATTTTTCAAAGTGTTGAAGGTAATTGTGATCTGTATCTTCCTGCCTTTGCGGTCTTACTTGCTCTGAGTGTTGGGATGAGGGAGTGGAGGAGTTTTTGGATGAGGTAGTTAATTCCTGGTTTCTATATGGAATGAGTGTAATAAACCAGATTCAGAAATAAACAGCCATTTGTCAAATGGTGATTGAAGCTCCAATGTAATTCTAGTCAGTTAGAAGTCATAGGGAGGTATCAGTTGGATTCTCTAAGCCCTGGGAACCTCTGTCTAGGACCCTCACATTGTGGGCATTTTGTTTGTTTGAGAAAATAGCAGGGGGCTGAAGTCTACTTCTTTGACCCTTTCATTCCCTATCCTGATTGTTTTACATTCCAATATGCTGCACTGGAATCCAAGTCCCTTAAAGCACACTAGGTGCTACATAACACTTTGCAGAGAGGAGAATGTTGCAAAATTGACCAAAATATAGGAAGCTGTAAGTTGAAATCCATACCAATTGATGGGGAATCGGAAAGCATGCTCTCTGGAGGAAATTTGGTTTTGGGGGCAATGGCTGGAGGGTGATTGTGGGGAGATGATAATTCATTCATAATCAGTGTAGTCTTCCCGTCCCAGCTCCAATCCAATCCACAATTAATCTTGATCTGAGCAGCTTGCGGAGAATTGGAGGTTTGTGAGAATGCCTCAGCTCTCATGTGAGTGAGGGAGAAGGCCAAAAAGGGAGAGAATGGGCCCACAGAATTCTATTCCCCTCTGGAATAGCGGTCAGCCTGGAGACTAGCAAAGAGCTCTGGGCTGTGGTTGTCACGTGGAGAATGATGGTGGCTTCTGTCCACCTGTGGTCCCAGGAATATATGCTGATCACCCTCATCCTAGAGACGCTAAAGGATTGAGGAGGGGTGGGCGGGGGGGGGGGGGGGGGGGCGGGGCATGATTTCCTCTGTGGGGCAATGCATCCATTTTTGCTGCTAAAAAGGCCAAGAAGCAGACAGACTGCCTCTTGTGGTCTCCATGACTTTCCAGCCAGAACTTAATTGGGTCTCCATGGGAATAAATGTCTCCCAGTACTCACACCTGAGGGATTTTATGTAATCACAAAATAGCAAATGATTAAATATTGAAAAATTACTTACTCTCATTTGGTTATTTGTTTTAAGTGGAGAAGTGGAATCCAGCCTGGCTATGCATCGGATCACCTGTTTAGATGGTTAGTCTAACATTAGTTAATATTTTTCATCTGGAGCTGTACGTGAGCTAGTTTTCAGGAGAGAATTGGGCAGGAGGTAGAGGGTAAGACAAATACAAGTTCCCAAAAGACTATTAAAGGGGACAATATGTCTTAGCTGCCTATAAAAGATTGGTGTGCCTTTGTTGCCATGATTATGAAGGCAAGGATCCAAATTAAATTCATTTTGAAATGCAAAATATATGTTATTATATGAACTGAAAAGCATCATCAAGAGACTTCAACTGTGCCTCAGCAGTTATTCTGTATACATTGTTCAAATTGTTGTCCTCCAACTTATTCACTGATATTGGCCTGTTATTTACTTTATCTCAAAACATGTTCTTTCCAAAGAACCCTTCCAGGAGCAGGCATGACCCTGAAGTGTATTAAGCCTTAGGGGTATAGTCTGCTTTTAACAATGATGGATGAATAGTCCAACATGCATGCCATCTTAACACTAGTCTATGAAAGTTTTTCACACCCTTTGTATTCATTATAAGAGAAATTTTAGAAATAATATACAATATTAATAAATTGCAAGATTTAATGATCATGTATAAGAAAATTTAAAAACAACACCACAACAACACTATTTGGTCCATTGTGTTTCCCATTATGTTTCAGTTGCCAGAATGCCCTAAATGAGATTTAATTCTCTCTTAAATAATACGTGAGTTTATATTTTTAACACTAGGGGCCCAGTTCATGAATTTGTGCACCTTGAAAGGAACTGTGGGCCATGAAGCTGTGGTGGGCACAGGGATGGGTCTTGGCTCATCCTCCCCACCCCCTGCCCAGCCCCTCCTGCCGCAGCCCCCATTCCCCTGTTTGCTGGCAGCTGGTGCCAGCAGCGGGAGGAGCGAGCAGCGGCTGCTGCCCCAATTGCCCTTCAAGAGTAGGGGAAGATGGAGAAGCCCTCAGGGGTGATCAGGGCCAGTGCCAGGTGCAGGCAGCGGGTACAAGTGAAGCCGGCTGTGGGTGCAAGTAGGGCCGTTGCCGGCAGTGGGTGCGAGTGGTGGCTGCCGGCCCCGATCACCCCTCAGGAGCAGGGGGAGGTGGAGAAGCCGTGAGGGGGTGATCGGGGCCAGCAGCCGCTACTCACACCTGCTGACAGCGTAAAGTGATCGGGGGTGTGAGTGGCAGCTCCAGCGTTGGCAGTGGGTGTGAGTGGGGCCAGCACCGGCAGCAGGTGTGAGTGCCGGGTGGGTTCGTGGTGTGCAGGAGCATAGAATTTTCGGTAACCTCCAGAGGCTCACCCCGTTGACAGCGACTGGTGCCTCACCTTGGTCTGGTGCCCATACTCATCTTTTCCACCATCCCACTGTGGCTGATGTCCACCATGTTCTGCGTGCGCCCCCTGGTGGTCAGCACATGTCATAGCGACCAGTTGTTCGGTTGTTCAGTTGTTCCGCTGTTTGATCTATTTGCATATTAAGGTTTTATATATATATAGATACCAACTTTTCAAGGTTTTCTGTCTTTTGATATTCTGCCCCACTTTTAATGATATTTCTATGTATGTGTTATTTGTCATTATTACCTCATATCATTTTTTATAACAGACTGGCTGTAAACCATAAATAACTTGTCTTAGCAGAGTCAGTCATCAGGTACTCTATGAAATTCATGCTGATGAAGAGAACACTAAAGGAGTAAGTTTTTGGGAGTAATTTCTCTTTTTTCTTTTTGTATTTTAAAAGCTCTCAGCCAAATTTATTGAGTCATGTGCTTCCAAATTTTATGACATTAAAACACAACTATATATGCATTAAATGATAATGTTCATATTAGACCTATGATATAGCAGTTTAGAATGACAGATGAAAGAAATCCAGGTCTTCACTTTTGGAATAAATGTGTGTGCTAAGCAATACATAAGTAAAGTATTTTAAGACTTTAAGCTATAGAGAAAGATTGGACTTTAGGAGCTCAAGTTTCAGTGATCTTGAATGTTTGCTTAACTAAGAATGCCTTTTGAAAATGTGTAGTCCTTATAATATCATAATATATTTTGCATGTACCAGCACTATGTCCTGTTTGGCAAACACTCTAACTGTACAATGTAACAACTTTTTTTCCTCAACTTTGTACATTATCTATTTTATTTCTCCAGTACACATGGTTGAAAACTTGTAAATCTACTGGTACCACAGAACAACAAGAAATAAACAGCAAATGTCCAAGTTCATGGGCAGAGGAATGAATTATAGAAAACTGGAAAATGAATGACTCGTGTGAGAAAGAACATGTCACTTCATAGTTGTGTGTGCACGTATGTGTGGGGGGATATACTGAAACAGGGCCGGCTCCTTGTGTTAGAGATCTCAGAAAACTCAGCGACAGGGGGACTCTTCAGTCTTTCACTTTAGAACTACTTAACCAGTTGGTATCTGAGCTCTCGTTTTACTATTGAAATTTGACCTCAGGCAAATATTAAACTCATATATTTTCATTCCTCGCAATTATTTAAATTGTATTACTTTGATTGGTTCCAGTGTGGAAGGGAAACACTCTCTGACAGAAATACTCTTCCTCCTACAGATGTGGCCAGAAAAATATTGCAGATGGCTGCTGACATGCTCTGCAGCTCGATTCTGGAGTAATGTTTGTTCACCTTTAATTTGCAAGTGAATCACCTAAGGACCCTGTTCCTGTGGAGATTTTCATTCAGGACATCTGGGTGGGGCCTTCGATTCTGTATTTCTAGCAAGCTCCTAGGTGATGTCAATGCTGCTGGTCTTTGGACCACACTTCAAACCGCAGTGGTCTAGATTATAGTTCAGAATAAATGTTGTCTGTGGTTGCTTTAAGATTTTCAATATAAGTGATTTTGGAGCAGATCTAAGGTTTATAATAGATTTAATTCCATGTGAAAAAGTAATGGTATCAAAGTGTACAACATTGCTAGTAGTGGAAGTACTTTAATTTTAATAGAACTCACCTTTGGTGTGAGAAGGATGTGCAAGAATGAATTCTAAGACCCCCAAACTTTAAAATAATTTGAATCTATCACTCCATGTGAAGATCAATACATTATTTTCCTTCCCAAAAAATCTTTTAGCTCCTGGCTCACTATCAGTCTCCCTAACACTACCTTTGTCATAAATCCTGCTGATTTTCCTATTCCACCTAAATGATTCCAGCTCCTTGATTTCTCCCATAACCCTCTCCTCTATTCTGCTTCAGCCTTATCCCTCCATAATGTCTGTTTCAAATACAGGCTTATATTTAGTTGTTAGTGTATTTGGCATTTTTGGCCTCTTGAATAGATGATTATTTTAGGTCTGAATTTCAGAATAAACCTGCATTACAGCTTATCTCATTTACACGCGGTCATCATTCTATGTTCTTATCTTTACAATGAGATTAACAATGGCTATTTTTTTTTTAAATCTGTGGAAATATCAAGACAACTAATTCTGTCTTAGAAAAAATAAGCTGTTAAGAGTTCCTGATTTTCTAAACATATAGAACATTGGTATTTGTTTCTTAGAATGTATGTTGTATAACAAAGAATCAAATCAAAGTTGGACTGTGCAATTTAATGTGTTCAAAGGCGGTTGATAGTTTGGATTCTCTAAATAGCAACAAGTCTTCCAAGCAAAACAGTATTTAGACAGTATTTCTGATTCTCTTGACAGAATCAGAAATTTGTATTCTAAATGGCTTATAGTAAAATTTATGAATGCAGGTGTGAATTTGTCTTTTGGGAGTGATTGCATGATATGCAGATGAAGTAAAAGATACAGGCATAGGAGTCCCAGGGCCTGTGGGGCAGGTTACCTCAGCCACCACCACCAGCAGCAGCAGCATGACCAGTTCATGGGCTCAGAGATAAGGGAAGCAAGTCTTTCTTCAGCAGAACTCATAGGAATGTGTGGAACAAAGAAACAGATTTTTTTTCAATTCCACCTCCTATTTCACGTTTTTCTTTTCTGACTCAGGTGTAAGGATATCAGTACTTAAGCAAACTGAGATACAGACAGCAAGACTGGCATCTCCACATTATTATCTCCACCAGCAATTGAAAGCCAGATGACATCACTGGTGTGGCTGCATCCTGAGCAGTTCAGCCTTATCTCCTGATGTCATCAGAATGTGTCCCAACTCAAAGGTCATTATTCCTTCCTTAGGTATATTAAGGAAGAAGCTTATGAGTTACTTCTCTGATTATCTTGCAAATTGATTGCTTATAAAGACATTGATGGTGTGATTCACCTGTGTACCCAAATAATGCTCAGAAGGCTGATGTTTTGAGAGCACCAGAAACATCCTCTGACTGCTACAGAGATATCCAAATGAACATGTGTGGAATATTAACATGATTGATAAGGATGGTATTTTTTTAATCAAAAATATATTCTTAACACACATTCTTGTGATTAATACAAGAAATGTCATGAGTGGGAAGTGTTAACATTTCAGATATTATAGCTATCAGGATCATTATTCTGACTATCTTGGGATATATAGAGCTGTCTATGGTAATCACATGCACAGGTAGTTGAGAAACTATTGAAGGAAGTGAATGATACAGTGACTGACCCCTACCTAAGTGGGAAGTAAGTTGGCAATTTGGGGTTTAGCTTTGAAAATCTGTTTGGTTTTTGTTAGTGCTGTGTGGTTTGGGGCTTTGAAAACTCCCAGCAGGCCACCTAGAAAAATCTGTGACATTAAGTCAACCAGCTTTCACTGGATAACAGCCCACTCTAAAATGTAAACAGTTAAGACGATAGCATCCACTTTTTTGGCCCATGATTTGTGGGTCAGCAATTTATGGTAGGCCCCACTGGGCCTACTTCCTTCTGCTCTTGGGGCTGGGGCTCTCATGATCAGCTGCTGGGTGAGCTGAGGTTGGCTGCCTGCGAGGGCCTTTAGCTGCCACAGTCAAGTCCTCCACAGTTTCTCATTCTCTTGCAGAGGAGGTCAGGCTGGTTCACGGGTGGATGGGCAGGTTTCTGAGAGAGCAAGCAGAAAGAACGAGGCATCTTCAGGCCTGGGCTCAGAACTGGCATGACTGTACCTCTGCCACATGTTATTCCCCAAAGAAAATCACAAGTTCAAGGGACGTGAGTCGAGACTCCACCACAAGATGGGAGACAGTGCAAAGTCACATTGTAAAGACTATGATATAAGAAGAGGAATATCGTTTCTATTTTGGTAAATAGTCTACCAAAGAGTCCTTCAGGTGACTGCAGTTTAGTTTGGTGATTCTCGGTTCTTTTCAGGGCTATTAAAAACAACAACTATCCTTTGGAGCTTTCTTCTAATCCTCTTCCAAGAATAAGGAAATACCAATGGCCCAATATTGATTTATTATAAAACTCACTAATGAGTATAGAAGCCTTGTCTTTTGAGGTAATATGAACCAGTTCCATGACTTAGCTATGTGGAACAATAAAGGGTTTTAAAATGGATCGGGAAATTGGAAGGGTCAAAAAGAGTAGTGAAATTGTAGCTGAAGACGGCTAGTGTTCTTGGCCAGTGGAGGCGAGCTGGGCCAGTTGTAATAATACTCAAAGATAAGAGCCTAGATATTGCCATGCATGATTCCCTTTTGAATCTGTACAAAATGCTTCATGCTTATTTTTTATATTTAATTTTGCCTGTAAGCTAACTAAAACAAATAGCAGTGAAGTATAATGTTTTGAAATAATCCCATAGTTTTCAAGTGTTCTTGAAGTAGAAAAGCAACAGGGCTCTCTGAGCTTTTCTCCAACAACTTAACACTTACTGTTCATGCTGCCTAAAACAGTTCTTTTTAATTGATACTTGGCTTGATATCCTTTTAAATTATTAAAGATTGGAGGCACTCATTAAATGAGAGATTAAAAGACATGGTAGACACAGCTAATTATGAAAAGCCCAAGAAGGGACATGAAGTGCATTTTATCTAAGGCTTTAGTGGATTGTTAAAGTAAATGAATGGTTTAGTGATAAACCAGTCAGAGATAATCAATTGAGCAAAACTATGGGGAAGCTATTTGGATCTAGATTTGAAGGGTTTAGAAGTAATCATACTTAGAGACTTACAGCTCCTCCTGATTTCTTTCATTCTAGCCCCTTGAGCTGCAGCTTGGTCAACAAATTGGGTCCAAGCTCTAGAACTAATGATGACTAGAGGAAGGCAGCTTATGCCTCTTTGTGGGGAAGGTCTGCCTGGAGAAACATTAGCGGACCAGAAGCTGGAGTGAATTCTTTTGTGGCACATTGTGATTTAAGGGCTGTCATGAGTCATTCCAGGGGCAGAGCTCTGAGGAGGCATATTTTCAACTTCCTCACTTCCTGAACTTTTCAACCTCTCAACTGTTCCTTTAACTTCCACATCATGGGCAGTGTATTATTTTTGCCTGCTTACTAAGAGGGAATATTGGTTGTTGACACAGCCACTGCTGGCCAGTGAGCTGAGTAACATGATACAGAGATTTTCACCACTTAAAAGTCGCTGGTTCAACATGGCTCAGATAGGTAACGACTTAAAGTTATGCTGACCTGACAGCTGTTTAGAGGCCCATTTGAAGTGAACTATTTCTCAGTTTGCCTCCAGACAGGGAACATGTTACTGCTAGGATTGCAAAATGTCATCTCCGCTGGAATCCTACATAAGCAGCAAGGCTCAGTGTTGAGTCATCAGCGCGAAGGCTAAAATAACATGTTCTCTAGAATTAGGAACATTTGGCTGGCTTTTGTGTAAAGGTTTTGAGCCCCGTGGAAAAACAATATCGAGTTAGTTTCTCCCCAGAGTCAAAGTCACTCACAAGTTGAGTACCATGAACTAGTTCAAGACACCAGGGCAACATTGAACACATCACTAACAATCGATGGGAGCCTGAGATAAGTTGCATTTAATGTCCCTTTCCTGGCCCTTCAACAATTAGTGACATCTACCATGATTTCTAATCGCTTGTTTAATGGACACCTCGGATTGGAAAGAAATGTCTGCCAGCCACTTAAGGGGTGATTTAGGCACTAAAGAAGATAGGGTTCAGAAGGTTTAAATCACAGAGGATTCGGTCATTTCCAGCTTCACAAAATTTATGTCAAAAGGGAATGTAGTTAAAAGACAACAACCAAAGTAGATTGCGAAGGAAAGGGTGAGAGTTGAATGGAATGGCAATTAGGGAAATGGAATATGACACGTTGGTTAGTAATAAAACTTTGTTTAAAAAAACACATGTGTTTCAAGTGGTTGTGGCAAGGCAACATATTCTAATTGCAGGGTCTCAAGTTGCTGAATGTTGTTCTTCTAATTGTGTCGCCTGGACTCACATTAAGACTCTAGTAATACTTTCTGTGACATAACCTTTTTTTGTGTGCACTGTTCATTGATTGTCATTATAGCTACATGTTTATTGTAAGAAATGTAATAACTAATTTCTGATTTTATATTAAACTTTGTGTGACGTTAGTAAAAAGTATGCAGACTTTTGTCTGTGTCGCTAATTTCTAATCTTCGCAAATTATAATGGTCAAATATGTTATCGTAGGTCCTCTCTCATATATTTGTGTCTTTCCTTCACAACGAATCTGTGTGTGTCTCCTGGATGATCAGCATATGTATTACCTGGGAACTTGTTGGAAATGCAAACTCTATGGGTCTACCTTTGCATCAGGAGGTTCATTTTAGCAACAATCCCAGATGACTCACACGCACATTAACCTGAGCAGCACTTGTCTTAATGTATGTCATTGAAATATGCATGATGATTATAGAAGATTATGCCCATTTGAAAAATAATAAATTGCCATTTTCTTTCAAGAAAATAAATACATATTTAACACATCTTTCTTGATGTCTTTTACTGGGACAGCAGTTTTTATCTGGAAATCAGTTTATATCTTTTGACTTTATTGTACAACTGACAGAGAAACAAAAAAATACCAACTAGTCCAGTTAAAGTAATTTCTTTCATTTCATCCTGTCAAGAAGTGACTTTTTCAATCATAAATTTAAGCCTGGCCAGTGTGCTCAGTGGTTGAACATCAACCCAAGAACCAGGAGGTCACCGTTCCATTCCTGGCCAGAGCACATGCCTAGGTTGTGGGCTCAATCCCCAGTAGGGGGTGTGAAGAGGCAGCCATAGATGATTCTCTCTTGTCACTGATGTTTCTGTCTCTCCCTTTCCCTTCCTCTCTGAAATCAATAAAAACATATTTTTTTAAAGTTTAAAAAATAGGAATATTTATGGAAGTTTGCTAGCATCTTTAATGTATTTTAGTCTGTTCAAGCAGTATTTATAGAGCAGCCACAATTAGACTTGCGAGGCATAGAAAATCCTGGTCAGGGGTTCTCCAGTTGTATTGGGTCATCTGGGAAACTTAAGTAGTTTGACACCTGGATGTTTTTGATTGACTGGTAATGCTGG
>NC_138087.1:47867615-48037615 GCF_964212035.1 Myotis nattereri
TTCTTGCTCTATGGAGAGAACAAGGATATCTGGTTTTATTGCTTCTTCCCAATTTTCAGAGTACCTGTCTTAGTAAATTAAATACTGTGCTCCTGGAGGGTGAGATGAATGCAATTTTGAACAAGCCCATCAACCATGTGTATGACTAAACTGAAGAGCTTCATGTAAGTAGCAGTCGTTTCTGTGCTGGGATTGATCGGATGAAGAAATAGATGACTATAAAATTTTTGAAATACATGGCCTTTACCCAAGGGCAGCCTTTGGACTATTAATTGTTCTCAAAAAAAATCAAAGGACTATTTTACTTCCATATAAATTTAACTTAATGAAGAAATAACCTAGAAAAGAGTTCTGTGAATCATTTTTAAACAATAAGTTCTCCTCTGGCCTTTTTCATACATTACTAGGAATATTGAACTACTTTTTAGTGGATTTCTACTAGAACCTTGATAATAAATAAAATGTGGTCAATAGAAAATTTATTCTCAAAACCAGAACCAAACTCATTTATTTGAATGTTAATAAATATTTATGAAATACATTGATAAGAGCAAATATAAACTTACTTGCCACTCCCTGGGTAAATTCTTTCTGTGTTTTCTAATGTTTTTTTAAAAAATCCTATTAACTGGTTACCATTTGCATACATGAATGGGTAAAACCAGTAATTTTAAAATTAGATGAGTTACCATCAAGTTAACACATAGAGATGGTACCTAATACAGAGAGGCCAAATTATTCTGAGTCAACAAAAAGTACATTGATATTCTAATTTGCAGTCCAATGGGTCCCTAGTAGGCCATAAATAAATCTTAAGAAATAGGACAAACTAATAGTAAATATTAGTAAATGAAGGACAAATTAATGATATACTACCCCAAAATCAAAACTCCAGTTCCTAAATTATCTCTATTTCTTTTTCTGTATTTTAACAGCTTGAACATTCTTGGAAAAAAGTGAATGTGGAAATAACCTGCTAACAGAATAGCATTTAAAGAAATGAAATGCTTCCTTGGTTACATGGGTTCAGATAGTTGGTTTTGCCAATGAAGTTTGGTTGGGAATTCTATCTTCAAACTACTAGTTTACTGTCTTCTTGTTTCTGGTTATCATCCCCATTATTCTCCCCTCAAAAAAAAAAAAAAAGTAAAAGAGAAAAAATTTCTCTTAAATGGGGAAACTTCAGTTATTTGATAACATTGATTGTCAGCTTGCTGAGCAAAAGCATGACCCTTTCTCCATGCATTTAAGAAACAAGTATTTTTAAAATGTTTACTCCTTTGGCTGCTGGGATAAAGAGACTGGCTACCATAGGGTGCCAAGGCCCTCAGGTAGCAAATACTTGCTGTGCTATTGAACCCAGGAACCCATCCCTGGCCCTAATGCACTATTTATGGGTTGTGATGGCAAGAAAGCAACACAGGGCAGGGAAAACAGACATCAGCAAAAGAAGGGTTAACAATAAACGAGTGCACTATATTGTAGGAGCTGCATCTGTGCAGCCCTCAACCTTTGACAGTGTTATTTGCATTTAGGTCTCCCGTGATGAGGAAGTGTGGCCCTACCAAGACCTTTCACTTGCCCTTTCTCTGCTAATTCTAGCAATGTGCAATAAGACTTTCCACCAAGGGGCCGCCAAAGGTGGAACACCAAGTAGAAATTTCATTTCACAACCGAGAGAATATTTCAATTTCTAGGAAATCAATTGAGTTTCTATTAAAAACAATGACATATCCATGTGCTTTCCACAAATAGGCTGCTTCCTGTTGGAGGCAGAAAGCCACCCTCCCCCCGCCCTCAGATGAGCCCTGATTTATCCTTCTGTACCGAGAATCATGTGAGCTGAAAGGTCATGCAGTTAAAGATTTATGCTTTGTTTTATAAGACTGCTCAGAGAGAGACTCTTTTCCCTCTCTTGTGTGTTTTTCATCCTCCCCCGGCCTGTTGTCCATTTTTCTGCCCAAACTAGATCACAGAAAGGGAAATGGGAAAATGTTCTGCAATATGCACCCTGGAGCTGGCTGTGTCCCCAGGTGGCAGGAAATGTGAACCAGTGAGGGTAACCTGTGGCCAGCCACCACAACCCACCCAGAGAGGTGCACATGCACCACTGTGCTTTGTAAGTCTTTTTTAACCTCAGTTCTGAACTGGGATTTATTTGTTTTTCTAGGCAGATGGATCTGGCTCTTGCTGGGCCCTGTGAAATGATCTGTCACTGTCTATGTGGATAACCTATGGCCGTCTGTAATAAAGCCAGCTTGCCAGGTCTAGCAAATGGATGCCATATTTCAGATCATGTTGGGTCTTTTCATTTATTACATTCTCATCATGGGCCACTCAGACATTGGTCTTTTCTCTAAACTATACCCCCCTGCCCCCCATATCTCACCTGAGGACATCTGCCTGAGCAGGGCATTATATGTGTAGCCCTGAGTAATCTCTTTAATGCCCATTATTATTTACAGGGAAATAACTAGCCCATAAACTGATATGTGACAATAAAGAAAAAAAAACTCAGGGCCTATGAATTTATAACCAGAGTGAGTCTTAGCAAGCTCATTTGCTTCACTCCAAATCTGTGTCTCCTTTTTTCTATTTTATTTAACAATATCAACATGAGTCTGTGAACAGAGGTAGAAATGCATCAGTGGGCTTTCACTGTCTTTCCTCCTTTAACTGCATATCTAGTCAGTCTCCAAATCTTACTGATTGAATCTCGAAACTGTCCCCTGCCTCATGGCAGCTCTCCATTATCTCTCACTTGGATTATTACTGTAACTTTGGATCTCTCCTTCCTAACTTTGGTCTTTCCCCACTATAGTCTCTATCCCTCCTCCACAGTCATTGGATTACATCACTCTTCTCTCTAGAAAAATAGAGGAAAATTTATTTTTTTATTCCCCTATTTTATACATGGAGGTTCTATAATGTTGATTTACCTACCTTTTGCCTTTATAGTTTTTTTTCAATGCAGCAATGATATCAAACAGAGGAAATAAAGCAGTGTGAATGCACAATACACTTAGTTTATATATGAAAACTATGAACAAATTAGAAAAAGATACCATAATTCTCTAGTACCCTCTTATTTCTAGAGAAAGCAGGCTCAGAAAAACCCCTTTCTGCCATTATGCAGGTCTGACCTCATTCTGAACTCATTGTCACAGCGGAAACTCCTCCCACACTTCTCAGACTTCTAAGTAGGAAACATCTAAATAAATCATGTTATTCTACACCTGATGATATGCACTTTATTTGCATAAACATTTCTCAATAAAATTATCCTGAAGAACAGAACCTGTTGTCAAAGAAAATAAGAAAAGGGCCTCTAATGTTTCAATTTTTCAAACTATAGTCTTGTTCTGAGCTTTTACTCTTGTGATTACAAAAATGCATCCTTCTATAACACAGAAAATCTTATCTTGTCCTTCTTTATGACTTCTTATTGGCCTATAATTCTTCCCCTGAATTCAGTGCCATTAAATGCAATGCATTTCTTTACATATATATATTACATTATATATATTAATTTTTATCGAATTTATTAGGGTGACATTCGTTAAAAAATTATATAGATTTCAGGTGTTCAACTTTATAATACATCATCAGTATATTATATTGTGTGCTCACCACCCAAAGTCAAGTCTCCTTCCATCACCATTTACTCCCCCCTTTAACCTTACCTACCTCTCCACACCTTGCTATCCCTCTGGTAATCACCACACCAGAACTCATGTCTTTGTCTATGATTTTGTTTTTTCTCTGCTTAATCCCTTCATCTTTTTAACCCAGCTCCTAATCCTCCTCCCTCTGACAGCTGGCAGTCTATTATCTGTATCTATGAGTCTGTTTTTATTTTGTTTGTTTAGTTTTAATTTTTTAAACTGTCCACTCATGTGACAGAAACAACCTGCTTAAAGTCAACTTTAGTGTGGACAACTGGTTATATAAATAGAAAAATAGACCACTACATTGAGGTTTTACTTCCCTTTCTTATGAAAGAAACCTGCAAGATGCCCATATCCTCTGAACGCAGTCCTACAAACTGATTTGAAGATCAGACGTAGAATCAGCATAATTAGAAAGAGGAAGGATGAAGGAAAATAAAGTAAAAGATGTGTAGGAAATAAAAAGAAGGATGACAAACTAATCCATATATTGTCACTCAAAGTGGGGTCCTTGGACCAGCTATATTAGCATTACCTGAGAGCTGTTTTGAAGTGCAGAATCTCAGGACCTACCCTCTGATCTACTGTAGGGATGGTAGTGGTGCATTAGGAAGATTTGTTTTATGTCCCAATGTACCCATCCTCTCTGAGTGTTGGCTGATAACTTATAGCTACCCTTTCAGAGTTACTCTTGGCCAAATGTGAGTTTTCTCACTCAGAAAGCTACACTAACCCCCAACCCCCCACTCACTGCCCCACCCATCAAACTTCAGCTGATAACTGACTAGTACTGAGGGATTGGTTACCTCATTTTAGGGTCAAACTAACTCTTTGTTGCAATTTGTATCTCAAGATTCCCCCTGAGTTCAGACTGAAGCTGTCTTCAGTTGAGATCACATTTATGATTGCTTTTGTGTCCTGCTCTATTAGGCATCCATTATTCCTGTTCTCCTCAGAATGCTCCTCTAGTAAGTCAGTTGAACAAAAATCCCCATCTCAGGCTGTGTGCTTCATGGAACTCAACCTAAGTTGGTTTGTACCAGAAATAGATCTGAGAAGCAGACGCAAGGGATAGAATTCTGTAGTTGGATCCAACTTGCCAGTTGGTTCACCAGTGGTAGTTGGTATATTGATAGTCTCTGAGATGCTGTAGCATGCAACTACTAAGACTTTCAGTTAAGGAGAATGGGGTGGGATGCAGTTTTAAGAGATGTATTAACTGGTCCAATTTCTTAGGCTTTGGAGAGATATGAGGAGCTAACAATTTAAAAGACTATGAAACTGAGGTGACTATTGCTAAGTACCTTTGATTTACTGAAGAAAGAAAATGACAAGCTTATACCTCTTAATTATTCAGAGTAAATTTGAGTGTCGGAGACCTCCTTGGTAGCATTTTAAAAGACTCTCATCTCCTAAGGCCAGGCAAGGGTCAGAAATAGTTGAAGATTAGGCACAGAATTTAGTGTAATATTGGCAGAATAATCTTCAGAGTATTCTTGGGTGAGGCAGATCTCCTAAGCTAATATAGGACCCAGAGTGAGAAAGAATGGAACCTTGAGATTTGAGATGAGGATAAATTAATTTATGAACCTTGTATCTTCAATTTATCTGAGCCCAGTAGGCCAGCAGAAGTGGCCCATTCTTTTTGGAAGACAGATCACCTCACCTTGTGTAGGACTATGTGGAGGTAGGTGTCAAACAAGACAATGAGTGACATCTTAAAAATCTGCTATTACAGAACTAAGTTCCCTAGAAGTAATGGGGATGACAGGATCTGGGAACAGTATGGTTAGCAAAGTCTGAATGGCAGCCAGAAGAATCTGACTTGAAATGAAATACAGAGATGACTTGAAGTACATGGTATTCCTAGAGCAGCCGTGGGCAAACTATGGCCCGCGGGCCAGGTCCGGCCCATGTGAAATGAATAAAACTAAAAAAAAAAGACCGTACCCTTTTATGTAATGATGTTTACTTTGAATTTATATTAGTTCACACAAACACTCCATCCATGCTTTTGTTCCGGCCCTCTGGTCCAGTTTAAGAACCCACTGTGGCCCTCGAGTCAAAAAGTTTGCCCACCTCTGTGACCTAGAGGCAAGATAAATGGGCAGCCAACTGCCCAGGGTACTGTCAAATATATATATTCAGGAAAATTAAAAATAGATCAGCATAATGCAGAAATTATTTCCCACAATGGAAAGTCATGAACTTATGCCCAGTTTCAGGCTAGGAGTCAGCTCCCAGATACAGAACCCAGGGAACATCCAGATAGAGATGATGAAGGGCCCTATGGAACCACAGAAATTATGTACAATAGTGATGCCAGGCCTTCCCCAATGGGACCTATGGACATTTTCTTGAGTAACTGCACACTTAGAAAAGGGGAATATCCAGGTATTTCAAGGCCTGTTGGATATAGGATCCAAGTTCAATCTGATATCAGGATATCCAAAGTATCATCTTGCTCTTTTACCTATTAGAGTAGGAGTACAAAAGGCTCAAATAAAGGGGGGGATGAGGACACATTTGTAATACCTTAACTAATAAAAAAAAAAAGGCTCAAATAATAAAAGTAATGAATGGAGTCTTGACCCATGTCTGTCTCACAGTGAGGCTAATCCTTTTATGGGTCAATTCCCTGGTCCCCAAATGTATAATTCAAGTGAATACATTTAGCAGTTGGTAGAAACTTCACATTGGTTTCTTGACCTATAGGAGTGGTTGTTGTACAGAAGCCAAATGGTAGTCCCTAAAATTATCCCCACCCACCTTAGAAATGAGAGTAAATAAAATATCACATCACAGCCAAATAACAAGATCAATGCTACACTCAAAGACTTAAAACATGTAGAGGTAATGTTCTTCACTTTATTTCTATTTCATTCACAGTCTGGCTGCTGCAAAAACTGGATGCACTATATCAAATGTATCTCTTTATTAGAGAAGATTAACACAGCCTCGGGTAAACAGTGTGTGGATATTGAACTGGCATACCATAACCCACAAAAAATGAGAGAAATTTACATTCACATGAGATATACACTCACTGTCAATATTCCACGGTTATGTTAATTCTCATGTTTTCTATCATATTATAGATTGAAGGTACCTGGACTGTGTAGGGGAAGAAAACTGTTTCCCTCTACCTATGTGAGGTTCACTATGTGGGGCCCTGTAAATGAGACTGACAAAAGACAGATGAATAAAAGAAAAACAAACAGGACTTTATTAACATGTGCATCACACATGCACACAGGAGCATGCAGATATAGGTAACTCAAAGGGGTGCTTAGACCTTTGGCTTATACAGCTTCTTAATAAAAGACTAATATATTTTTAGAGAAGTGACAAGACAACAGCAAAGGACTTTGAGTTTCTAGGGATGGTATATTGTGGAAAGGCAAATATTTTGGCAAACTAATGGCAGATAAGGGCTAATTGCAAGGTTTGTTATGTAATCCTTTGCTACCATCTCTGGGATGATAAGGGTCTAGGGTTTTGCTTGGTGATTAACTTCTGTCCTTCTTCATAAAAGGACAAGGGTGACACCTTTTTAAAATTTTGGCCTGCTTTTAGGCAAATAGCATTAGGCCATAGAGCTTTTATTTGTTTCTTCTCTAGGCTAAAGTGGCATATTTTGATGTGGTTGGTACCCTCCAGCTGTCTGGATATTTTCTGGAAATTAATATCATATTAATTAAAGCTGATGATCAAAAGATGGCAAATACTATGAATGACTTGGAAATGCACAACTAATCCAGAGAGTGGGAAAATACCTCATGTTTCTCACCACAAAGAATGAAACCCAACCCTTGGTAGGTTTCTCTGGGGTTTGTAGGAAGCATATTCTGCATTTACTAATGATGAAACTACCAATTCATCATGTTGGCTTGAAGGCTATTAGCTTCAAATGAGGCCCAAGAAAAGCAAGTTCTTTGCAGCAATTCAGGCTCTGGTTCTAGAAGTGTTGACATTTGATCTCTATGACTTAGCAGATTCCATGATACAGATCCATGGTAGAAAAAGACGTGTAGAATCTTGGCAAGACCCAATAGGATGACCATGAGGCAGGATAGTAAGAAGGTAGGAAAACTCCGGCAAGTGGAAAGAGGAAACTGAGACAAGATAAACAAGGCCGAATAATTTAAACAACTATAACCAACCAGTAAATTGCAAAACCTAATCTTCCCTAACAAAGGACACTTGAGAGCAAATGGTTTATGCTTCTCCTCCCTAACCAGAGAATACATAGCCAAATCCAAGAACAGATGAAGGTAGAGGAACAAATAACAAAAACCTGATGAGAGCCAGACAGACCCGAGATAAAAGTAAAACAGCAGCACCGTGGCTCACTTCTTTCTTACAATGTTTCTAGGAAGCCACAGCAGAGCACTGCCTAGGCTCTCTCCTGTTGCTTCTTCTACCCTAAGTTCTTCCTTTGTTGCACTGTCCCCAGCTTTAATAAACATACTCTCAAATCACCTGGACTCGTTTTGTGAAATCTTTCCTGCATGAAGTCAAGAAACCACACACTATAGGCCAGCCTGAGGCAGATCCACTCCAGGCCCAGTCCCCACCTGGTGACAATCATAACAGAAATCCCTATGATTTAGAGTGAAAGTCATGCTACATGTAGCAAAAAACAGGTCCTGAAAGGCTACGGGGTCTTTTAAGAACTGAACATCTGACTTAGGACTTCTGTGATTATGTGGCCTGAACTACTCATCATAAATTGGATACTTTCCTATCTACCGAATTACAATGTTTGCAGTCCTAACAGCAATCTGTAATAAAATGGATAGGGTACATCTGGAATCAAGCTGAAGTTGGTCCAGAGGGTGCAAATAAGGTAGAGAACAGTGTGCTCAGAACCCATGTTTCTCTGGTACCTTTCCTTAGCTCATACTTTGACCACACAGGCATCTTCTATGACTAACTGATGCGAGAGAAAATATACGACACTTGACTCAGAGATGGATCAGTTTAGTAAGTGAGTGCAAGCAAAAAATGAACTATCACTGTACCCCATCCCACTCAAGGGAAGCCCTGAAACAATGTCAAGGGAAAAACCTCCCACTGGTCAGAGTTTCGGATACTGCAAGAGGGTGATACACTTGGGATGTAGAGAGAGTGAAGTGAGGTAAAATATACATGGACTCAGGCAGAAATGGCTTATCTGGTTGGTCAATGACTTGGAATGAATTAGATTAGAGGACTGGTGACAAGGGGGGTCTAGGGAAGTGGCAGGTAAATGGACCTTAGAGAGTGAACATAGAGTATGAGGATCTTTGTATCACAGGTTAATGCTGAGCAGAGAGCATTAACTCTGCTGAAGAGTTAATTTAGTACTGAAGAGGCACTAAACCACCTAATGGTCAAGATAACTCAGCCAGTAACATTTATCCTTGACCACCCCCGTGCTGTGGCCATAGTGGCAAATAGAGGCTATTTGTAAATCAGCACAATCTCCCTCTCAGTAATGCTAATCTAGCTCCTGCCCTTTTTGAACATCCCATCCACCAGCAAGAGAGAACTAAACTGAAATCTCAGAAAACATGTAGCAAGTTGATGTTATTGTACTTCTCCCTGGTAGTGGCAGCAATTCATCATTAACTAGAACCAACACATTGCAGGTATGGGTTTCTTTTCCTGTCCATATGTGCTTAGCTAGCACCACTATCCAAGGGCTGATAGAGTGTTGGTCAACCAACACATCTCAGATGAACGCCTTTTACCTAAGAAGGTGCAGCAGCAGACACTATGGTTTGTCCTACTAAACCTCTTCTAAGTTTTCTCCAAAATATAACCAACCAAAATTCTGAAGAAGCTGTGTTTAGAACAGTGATGGCAAACCTTTTGAGCTCGGCGTGTCAGCATTTTGAAAAACCTTAACTCTGGTGCCATGTCACATATAGAAATTTTTTGATATTTGCAACCATAGTAAAACAAAGACTTATATTTTTGATATTTATTTTATATATTTAAATGCCATTTAACAAAGAAAAATCAACCAAAAAAATGAGTTTGCGTGTCACCTCTGACACGCGTGTCATAGGTTCGCCATCGCTGGTTTAGAAGGTATAAACTTAATATAGGTAGGAAGTGATAAGAGATGCAAGGAGTTGATAGTAATGAATGTTCCTGCTTCTCCAATCCAAATGGCCTCTGTTAAGCTGTATATATGAGAAATTGGTTTATAACAACTCAGGCCTGCCCCATATCCAAACAATTGCCTGTGTCCAAACACTAGTGTGAGAAATAATGTAGTAGGCCAACCCTAAACTGTACCAACAGCACAAACATTTGGCACATATACATAATTCCTCAAAATACTTGCCAGGTTATCTTTAAAGATGCTTACTGGCCAAGATCAATTCATCAGAAATACATGTTCCTATCTCCAGGTATTCATAACTTCAGGCAAATGACACACCTCAGATATAAATATCTGTGCACATCTAAGTAGCCATTCACCTTTTATTCGCCCTGAAATGGAAGGCGGCATTTTGAATTTCTTTTCTTTGTTGACACCTTGTTGCCACCTGTTACTCCATGTCCAGATAATAACAACTCATAAGAAATCATGAAAAGATAAAAGCAAGTGTTAATGGTGGACTGAAATCTATATTTTCCACAGGAAAATATACTTCTGAGAGTTGTAAATAATGTAGCACATCGGAGGCCTTATCAGAACTTGAGAGCTTGATAGAGTTTGTTTAACACCAGCCATTAATAATAGCTTTCATGTCAAATAAAACCTTCCAATGGAAGATTTTGTGGTGACAGAATATCCTAAATAAAGATGACTGAGAGACATGAAAAAATCAATGGTGCTTATAAAAGTTGGTTAGTTTCACTGACACACATGTTAAGGAGCCATTAAGGGGAAAACTCAGACAGCAGAAAAACTGGGAGTAAACAAAATAAATACACCTATTTGCTTCTTAGGAGAGTTCTTCTAGGTCAGAGAAGGTTATGAAGCTGCAGTGTTCCTCCTGAATCTTTACAGCAGCGGTTTATAAATATTCCATTGATCTGATTTGGACACATCCTAATGTCTATCTATTCACAGGATGGATGACAGTATTCCCAGCTAATACTAATTGTGAAGGCCCTGTACAAGAAAACTGTCTGAGTGATTGCGGAGAGAATTGACTCAGCACCTGTGGCTTTGGTTTACCTGGAGAAGGCTGGTGACAGGGGAAAAAATGAGCTTGATCTGCAGCCAAGGGGAACAATTAGGGTAGGCCTAGTGAGAAAACGCATTATACATGTTTCCTCCTGCAGGCACACGAGCCCCAGCAGAATTCTCATCTCTCTCCCTTCTTGTTTTCCCGCCACCCTCCTCTTCTCTCTTAGACACATACATATTCTCATACACAATTTTATAATCTGATGGTTTTCATGTACAAGAAATGCATTGATCACTAAATGGAATTACTCATGCTTTACTCTGACTGTGACTTGCACTTGTGAATCAGTTTTATGCCAATAAACCTAATCCGGTGGTAATGACCCCAAGTTTCCAGCAATAGGACTCCCTTGTGCTGAATCTGCTGCAGTTTTCTTACAACCTACGATTCATGTTGGCTGTTTGGTAAAGCAAAGTAGATCTTGTAGGGAAAAGGAAGACAGCTCTAAGGAACTTTTCACTGCAAAGTCAGATTGCTTTATATGTCCTATTGTTGACAGAAGTGGCAAACTAGAGCGTGAAGACAGAGAAACTGATGGCAAAGGACTAGGCTAATTGAAGAGATCTGGTATGATGTATGGAGAGCAAACAGGAGGCTGATATTTAATAAGCCCATCTCAGGCCCTGTGCTGGTCATTTTATAATACGAAGGGTTTAGTTTTCATATTGTCTAGATATTGGCAGTTCAGAAATGTTCAAGTAACTTGTCCAAAATTACAACCAGTACGTGGCATACCCTGGTTCAGTTCCAGAACCCTATTTCTGTAACATCATGCTGCATAAGGAGAAGTCCCACAGGGAGGGAATACCACCAATGGTTCCACCAGATCATTAAGACAAGACAAAAAGGTGCAAATTGAACTGTTCCCCGTAATCTCTGCCACAGGAAGGCTGGGCTGTGGGCCTGGAGGGGAAGTGTGGATGGTGGGACATGCCTGCTCTGTGCTGGGGCTGCCAAAGGAAAGACCCCTGTGAAGAAAACACTATTAACAATCTCAGCTCCATTAAATTTAAAGCAGCTGCTAACAGGAACCTTTACATTGTCAATTATATGAATTTTCCTATTACTATGTTAGACCAAAGAGCAATTAAAGTACATTCATCATAAACTCCTTCCACCTCTCTGGTTCTGTCCATTAGTGCCATGGTGGCAGGCCCTAGAAATCCTTGAAGACAAATCTGATGTGCAGACTTTAATTGTTTCAAGGATTTGTGGTCAGAAAGACTAGGTGAGTAGTAGGGGGTCAATTACATAATTATAGTGATAGGCAGAGACCAGCTGAACTCACGCAATGCACCAAATATTTTTATATCAGTTCACTTGGCAAAGTGTTTTGACACCTACTATTTCAATTTGAGTTTGCATCCATCCCATGAACTGGTCTGGGAGGTATTTAATTATTTGGCCTCATACAGTTGGGGAAACAGAGGCCAGAGAGTCTCTATTCTCAGAGACTGAACTGGAACCTGAGATTCCTTTGCAGTTTCACCCCCAAAGAAGAAGAAGAGCAGCAAATGACCTACCTGTCTTATCTCATTGTGCTTCCTTATGAAAAAGAAGAAAAAAAAAGAATAAGATGGGGGGAAATGGTCCTATGGGAAGAGACAAGTGAGAAAGAGGAATCAGAGGGAAGAGAGAATGAAAGAGTGGTAAGCCCTGAGATTGCTGAGCTTTCTGAGGGTGGGGTCTAGTTGAGTTACCATTAAGTCATCCTCCCTCTTGAGTGGTGCATGCTATCTTACATTCTCACAAAGAGAGACAACTTCCAGAAAACGAGGGCACTGAGGAGGGAAAGAGAGTTACTTCTTTCCAGTAAGATTTGAATTCAGAGAAAGCCCAGCTACTCTCAAAGGTAGGTGTCCCATGGTCTCAACATCAACATTTACTTTAATTGAATAAATGTGGTATATAACATTGTGTAGGTTTAAAATGTACAGCATGTTGCTTCGATATCTTTATAGGTTGTGAGATGACTGCCAATGCAGCATTGTTTATCGCGTTAATAATTATAGTACAAGACTGTTGTCTATATTCACTGTACTGTGCATTAGAGCTCTGTGGTTTATTTACTATTTGTTACAACTCTATACCCTTAATAACCATCATTTTTATCCCCTTCCTCCCCATTCCCTGGTAAACACCATTTTACTCTGTTTTGTTTACAGGCTTAACTTTTTTAGATTCCACATATAAGTAATATCATGCAGTACTTGTCTTTCTCTGTCTGACTCACCTTGCTTAGAAGGATGTGCTCAACAGTTCTGAAATCACAAGGTAGAAGACCGCTGCACAAGAGGACCCCATGAAATGAAGCCCCATGCAATGAAGCCCTCTCTGGGCACCTATGTTCCAAGTTCTTTTCTGTACGCTTAGTGGACACTAAAATGAACAGAAAAATCTTCCTGTCCTTGGAAAATCTGCCATCCTGGAAGTGACTGAAATACTGGCAACTGATTCAATATGTTATTTTAAATGACAGAGGTACACTCAGGTTGCCATGGGAGCATAGAGGAGGAAGAGCACCTAGATAAGGCTGGGGGAGTTGTCCCACAGGCATCTCCTATGATAGGTAAGAGCTGAACAGGTTTAAAAAAAATAGGAAGGACTTTCCAACAGATGAAATACCATAAGATACAGATTCTGTTGTACCACTTGGCCAAGTTCATTATGGAAGGAGACAGAGGGACAAGCCAGTTTTTATAAACAAACCAGAGGCCCAGTGCCCGAGGCCTGTGGGATCCGGCCGAAACTGGCTCTCTGACATTCCCCAAGGGGTCCCGGATTGTGAGAGGGTGCAGGCCAGGCAAAGGGAACCCACTGGTGCACGATCGGGGCTGGGGAGGGACACGGGCATGGGAGGTTAGCCAGCCAGGGAGGGACCACAGGAGGGTTCCAGGGCGTGTCTAGCCCATCTTGCTCAGTCCTGATTGGCCAGATCCCAACAGCAAGCTAACCTGCCAGTCAGAGCATCTTCCCCCTAGTGGTCAGTGCATCCCATAGCGACTGGTCGACTGCATGCCCCCTGGTGGTCAATGCACATCATAGCAATCAGTAGATTGGTTGAACGGCCGACTCAATAACCAGACACTTAGCATATTAGGCTTTTATTATATAGGATGGTTCTGATCAGACCCCATATACCTCAAGCAATAGAATGAGGTTGTGGCAGGGGAGCCCAGGACAGGGGACAGTTACACACATTGAGCATTTCTCAGGCCCTGTGTCATTCCCTCTGACTTCTCAGATTTCACCCAGACTCTGCAGCTGACTTAGTCTCCTCCCTGCAGCCACCCAATATCCCTGGAGACACTCTGACCTCCTGACTAGTTGGAACAAGGTGTGAAGAAATCCAGTGTTCTCTTAGTTCAAGTTGGATAACCATCCCCAAGGAATTAAGGATTAAAAACAAACCCCAAGTTTAAAAAACTTTATCAATATTAAGATTATAAAACCAATTTATCAGGTTATCTATTACTGCATAACAAACTACTCCAAAGCTTTAATGATTCTCCCAAATGATTTAAAACAACAACTTCATTTGCTCACAATTTTGTGGGTCAGAAATTCAGAATGAACTTGTCTGGGTGGTTGGGTCTCTGATCCATGTGGCATTAGATAGGATGGCTATTTATTAGGAGCTCCAGGAATTCATGGCATTCTCTCTTCTCTCTTTCTCTCCCTTTTGCCCCCGTGGTGTCTTATTCTCTAGGATTTATTCAAGTGGCTTAGGATTCTTACAACATGGTAGTGTCAAGGAAGTCTTCCAGCCTGGCAGCTGGCTTCCAGGAGGGCAGGACCGAAGCTGCCAGTCCTCTTCTAAGCATTTGAGATTGAATGACATCATTTTGCCATATGCTCTTGGTCAAAGCAGTCACAAGCTATCCCAGCTTCAAGGGGCAGGTGAATAGATTCCCCCTCTCAATGGAAGGCAGGTCAGAGAATTGATGTCCATCTTATCTTCGGTAAATTGTGTAGCATTTGGGGCAGTCATCCCTAGTTTCCTATTTCTCATCATGATGAAGGAAAACAAAACTTACTTCCTAAATTTCTCCTCAGGAGTAGATGCCATGCTTGCAACACTCTGAATGGTGGGCTCCATAGAAGGAACAAGAATGCCAACTGCCAAGGAATTCAGCCCACACCGACGTATTGTTTGTCCCATTTGGGCCTGACGTAGCCGATGGAATACAGAGAGTGGGCCACTGTGAAGCCCACACAGCCCTTCTCACCCACACACCCATAAATAACTGCCAGAACCTTCCCATGATGCTAGCTAGCCTTCTCAGCGAGACAAAGTATTTAATATTCAATCTGAATCTGGCTAGTTGAGTCACTGGCAGAAAAATCCAAGACCTAATTTTTAGTATGTCTTATTAAGGAAGTCACCATCAGAACCATTTGAAACACGGTACATAATGTGATTAGGTGGAGGCAGTATTTAAACCTTTTAAAAATGTGTATGATGCCATCATAACTGATAGAGAAGAGACTAGAGCTGAGGCCATCTGACCATTTGATTCCCAAGCCCGTCCTCCTACTCTCTGCAGTCAGCTTCCTAATGTAATTTAAAAGAAAGAAAAGTTCAAGAGGAGGAGAGGAATAAAAAAATGCTGCCATCACTGAGAAAGGATAGAAACTGCCACTGCTTTTGAATCCTTTTTCGTTCCCAAAACTGGCTTTGACAGGCAAGCAGACAGAGTGCCTCTTGGGAGCTGCTAAGGAACACAGAACTGGGAGAGGCTGGGGAGGATTAAAGAGGAAGCAGCTATAGTATCAACAGTTGCCTCCTGGGTCTGGCTAGGGCTCAGGGGCACTTAGAGTGGCTGTAGGCAAATTTTCAGAGTAGGAAGCTTATCTTCTAGGATTCAAATTATGGCTTCTCAGGCTTTTGGCTAAGATCAAGTGCAGATTTCAATTTTTCTCTCCCTTTATCGTCTCTGGAGTTCCACAGCTTATCTGCCACCACCCCACCCAACCATTGTCATCACAGCCTCTTGGAATTCTAGATGCCACAGCCTCACCCTCCTCTCTCCTGCACCAAGATGTCACTGTCACTTTTGCTACATGAATTCAAAGTAGCGCCTCTGAATGACTCCAATATCTGCCATTTACATTCTGGTTTAGGGTTTACCGGTGTGGCTTCCATGTTAGGAAGTACTTGTATTTTCAGCTTCTCTCCTTCTCTCTTCACTGGCATTCCCCAAAATAAGTAATGGAGGCAGCAGACATTTGGTCATAAATCAATCAATCCCAAGAGATACTTTATTTTAATCAAAATGGATTTCAATCAAAGGATTTAAAGAGAGGTTTTAAAAAGAGGAACAAATAATTTCATCACATTACTCAGTAAACAGTTTCGGAGAACCAGTAAAATTTTAGTATGTATTTACAAGGCTATGGAAATTAATTGTAAGAATCCAAACACTATGAATCACTTTTCTAGGTAGGAAAGATATTTTTAAAAATAAAATAATGCTTTATGCCATTAAATTTATAAAACTTTAAATAAAAGGTGAATAAGAATGAAGGTAAGACCACGTCCTATGATCCAAATCCCATCACCTTTCTATTCTCTTTGCAGGTTTTCCTATTTACCTTAGCTCTCAATTATCTCTATGGCAATGGTTCTCAACCTTGGCTGCACATTAGAATCACCTGGGAATCTTTTTAACTCTTTTCGGTCCAACGTCCAGGCTGAATCGACAGAACAGGAGCTAGGAGCAGGTCCAACATGGAGCTGAGGTCGACACCGCAAACCGCTGCGATGATATGCATTGTCAGTAAATTCAACATTCAATCCCGTCAATTAATTTGGACCAGACTGTTTGAATTCCAAAAATAAAAATTGGACCGCAAAGGGTTAAAATCCTGATTTCTGGGCCTCATCCTCCAGAAATTCTGTTTCTTTGTTACTAATGTTGTGGCCCCACCCCATAACAAAGAAAGAAGTCAGGATTTTAAAAAGATTCCCAGGTGATTCTAATGTGAAGCCAAGGTTGAGAACCACTGCTCTATGGTAACAGAATAAACTTTTCCAGTTATCTTTATGGTTAACCAAGAACTTTCATATATATATGCTTTCATATGCTTAGAGGTATTGGGAATCAGTTAAATGAGTCTATATTGTTTCAGCCAGGTTAAAATGCAACAAAGAGAACCTCAAAATCTTATTGGGTGTAACCCAATGAAAGTTTATTTCTCACACATATCCAAGTCCAAAAGGAGTCAACAAACAGGACTTCTCTATAATCCTTTGGGGATTCAGGCTGAGAGGGTGCCATATTGCACGTACCATCACAGGCTCTAATATAATCAAAAGGAAGATGCTGAACTGCCCATTGGCTCTTAAAGCTACCACCTAGAAGTGATATAAGTCTCCTCCACTCACATTTAATTGGCCAAAGTGAGTTGCATAGCTCTGCCTAAATTAATAGGAGATAAGGAAGTACTAACCTACCATGTGTCTGGAAGGAGAAGAGATGAAATATTTGTAAACAATCAAAATTACTGCATACACAAAACAAAAAAAAGCATGAATGAAGTTTATCCTAAATACTAGATAATTTAATAATTCAGTTATAATTCATTTAAAACCCATTTTTAGTTTCTGGGTAGACACCAACAGAACTAAGAAAAAGCCAAGGAGTGAATATGGTTCACAATAACATGAAAATGAAAAGACACTTTTCAAATTATCCCCAAATTAGTTACAAGGATAGCTAGTGGTTAACCATATATGAATATTTTATATATCATAGATTCCTAGTTTCCAGATTAAAACAGTACCATAATTAAAACCAACAATCAAGAATACCCAAAACTTTAGAATATCTCAAAAGATATTATAACTAATCAACTACCTAAGCAAGGCAGATGGAAGAAATTATTGTGAAAATTTGGTTGCAACTTAATAAGTTTACTTATTATAGAATACTAGAGGCCCGGTGCATGAAAATTCGTGCACTGTGGGGGGTGGGGGGGGGGGTTCTCTCAACCTGGCCTGCCCCCTCTCACAGTCCAGGAGCCCTCAGGGGATGTCCTTCTCTGCGGAGGCAACCGGGATGATCAGGGGAAGGCATTGCTCCCATCACCCCGCTGCTGCTGCAGCTGCTGGGCCTCAGCCCTCACTTCTTAGTGCTGGCCCGCGATCTGGGGCCAGGCCCGCTGGGGAAGGGGCTGTGGGAGTTTGAGGCAAAGGAGGCTGCCCCCAGTCCAGCCTCTGCAGAGGTGTGGCAGCTGGACCGGGCCTGTGCTGCTGCCTCTGTGGCTGCCTCTGCGGAAGGGGCAGCACTGGGACCGGCCTGCGCTGCCGCCTGTCCCACACCACCTTTGTGGAAGGGGGCGTGGCACTGCCTTCTCACAGCCTCTGCAAAAGGGGCCGCGGTGCTGGACCTGCCTGCCTCTCCCATTGGCAACGGCCCTAAGCCCCCGCAGCTGCTGTGGTTTTGTTCAGATGGACGTCCAGGAAGACATCTGCCCTAATTAGCATATTACCCTTTTATTAGTATAGATTGAGAATTTATATTCTTTAACTTCTATAATTTATATGGAAATTTCTCACATGCGATTGCCTACAATCCATATAATAATCCAGCAAAGCATCTCGCATCTCATCCTTATCTTTACTAGGCTCTGTGATTTTGTATGGTTTGCCCAAAGTCACAAGTGAAAAGAGTACCAGAGCACATTTTTTAGCCCTTTACTGTCCCATTAATCCAAGAATGGGTTGAAATGTGACAATAAGATCACAGACATTAAATTATTAAAGCTGGGATTATTTTATTCTTCCATTTCTTTTTTTTAAAACTCTGCAGTTTTTTTGTGTTTTTTTAAAATATATTTTATTTATTTTTTACAGAGAGGAAGGGAGAGGGATAGAGAGAGTCAGAAACATCGATCAGCTGCCTCCTGCACACAGCCTACTGGGTGTGTGCCTGCAACCAAGGTACATGCCCTTGACCAGAATCGAACCTGGGACCCTTGAGATCGCAGCCAGATGCTCTATCCATTGAGCCAATGTTGGGGTCCAGCCCCAGCAGGTCTAGCACCTTTGGGAACCCCTGGACCTGCTGGGGCTGGACCCCAATAAGCCAAACCAGTTAGGGCATATTCTTCCATTTCTTAAGATGTATTCCATATAAAAGCAGGTGTCCTTAGAACTAAAGAGAAAAAGGAAATCAGTTTGGGACTCTGCATTAAGAAAAAGAAAACATAATTCCTTAAAAGATTTTATAGAACCTTTAATATATTATTAAGCATTTTGAGTTTCAGTGAGTGAGTGTGGTAGGCAGAATAATGACCCCCTACAATGCCAAGGTCCTAATCCCAAAACCTGTGAATATATTACCTTACAAGGCAACAGGAACTTTGCAGATGTGATTAAATTGAGCATCTTTAGATGAGAGATTATTCTAGATTATCCTGGTGGGACTGTGTAATCACAGGGGTCCTTAAAAAAGAGAGACAGGAATGTTAGAGAAGATGCGATGTTATGATGGTGGGCACAGAGGTCAGTGATCAGAGTGGTTCAAGGCCACTGTCAAGGACGGTGCACAGACTCTAGACAAGGGTGGGCAAACTTTTTGACTCGAGGGCCACAATGGGTTCTTAAACTAGACCAGAGGGCCGGAACAAAAGCATGGATGGAGTGTTTGTGTGAACTAATATAAATTCAAAGTAAACATCATTACATAAAAGGGTGTGGTCTTTTTTTTTTTTTTTTTTAGTTTTATTCATTTCAAACTGGCCGGATCCGGCCCACAGGCCGTAGTTCGCCCACGGCTGCTCTAGAAGCTGGAAAGGACAAGGAGATGAATTGCCCAGGTTCTTGTTCCGGCATCAAGAAGGTTCAGGAATCTGGAGAAGGCTGTGTGTAGATTAAATAGGAGTCCGGAGATGAAGCATAATTTTTAAAGGCATTTGGGGGTCAGAGGAGCCTAGTTTAAAGGAAATTAAGATCTAAGTTCTAAGTTTTTCTTGTCTCAGGAACCCATGCTTTTTATTAACACAATTTGTCCTAAGGCGAGGCAGAGATATACACATCAAAGGGTCAGGATTTTCCATATACAGAGTCCATTGTCAGATTTGGGGGAATTAGCCTATGGCTGTTCAGGTGTTTGACCAGTAGGAGGCAAGAACATGTAGATTAAGATGCCCTGAGCTGTCTGGCTGCCAAGCAATCATCCCTTTTCAGGTTTGGGAAAATGCTTTTAGCCATTCCCAACAGGTGACAACATATGTGACTCAACCCTGTTGAGTCCCCAAGTTCCATCAACCTTTTGATGAAACTCTTGAAATTATGGCATGCTAGAATTGACTTCTGGCAATGAATACTACTCTGGAGCCTCTAGAAAAGCGGTTCTCAACCTTTTGGGGTTGAACGATCCTTTCACAGGGGTCGCCTAAGATCATCGGAAAACACATATAATATTACATATTGTTTTTGTGATTAATCACTATGCTTTAATTATGTTCGATTTGTAACAATGAAAATACATCCTGCATATCAGATATTTACATTACGATTCATAACAGTAGCAACATTATAGTTATGAAGTAGCAACGAAAATAATGTTATGGTTGGGGGTCACCACAACATGAGGAACTGTATTAAAGGGTCGCGGCATTAGGAAGGTTGAGAACCACTGCTCTAGAAGGAACACAGTCCTGCCAACATCTTGATTTGAGTCCATTATCAGCTATCTTGAACTTCTGACCTCCAAAATGATAAGAAAATAAATCGCGTGCTGTTTTAAGGCACTAAATTTGTAGTAATTTGTTAAGGTATCATATGAAATAAATATACACGGGTAATAAGTCTTTGCTCTTAAGCTTATTTGTAACTGAACCTTTATTGCCTGAAATACCTACCTCCAAGAATACAATTTGGGGAACACTGATATACTCCAGTCCCCCAAAATTATCCTGAGATATGGATTACTGATGTTGAGAATAGAATGTTTGATCGGGGTGAGAAAAAAAAAAAAAAGAATAGTAAACAGAGGTGAGAACCGTATTTGACAATTGCTGCTTGGTGAGAATGACTCACTTCATTGCCCCTTGATTTAAGTTGCAAAGGTTTCATCTCCCAAACATTAAATGTTCCTGCCTCTCTCTGCTGCCTGGAGTGAAAAGGCAGCCCTTCCTCCCCTGTCTCCTCTCTCTTCAGCACAGACACTTTTCTTACATGCTGCAGGCAAGAACAATTTGACACAGGTGACAGCTTAGCTCTTCTTTTTAATGCCCTTTGCCTCAGGCACAAGACTGCATCTTTCCAGACAGTAGTAACTTTATGAGGGACATTCACCCATTTCCCCCCTGGCAAAGCCAAAACATACTTTTCAGTGGTATCTCAGAAATGCTGATGAGTATCAGAAGCCTGACAGGCTGCTTCTGAAGCAGGCCTCCCATGCAGCATTTTTCCCCTGTGACTTATTTGGAGTGGCTGCTCGGGAAGGAGAGAAGAGGGAGGGCAAGTCTCTCTGACCTCCAACCCTGCCTCTGTCGGTCAGAGATTAGAGAAAAGGGTGGTGAAAATCCTTCTGGCAATGCAACAGGCTTAATGCTGGTTGGTTTAAAACCAGCAAACCACAAAAACTGCAAACCTTCTCAGAGGGCAGCATTTCAGGATCATAAAGAAGTATAAATCATGACTAAAACAGTAGAAACTGGGCCCCTAGCCTTCACAGGTTTCTACAAATCATTTTTACCTCTTACCCAAAAGAAACATTCATGATGCATTAGTTTTGGAGAAAGGGGTAAAGATTCCTGGAGAGCACAACTATGGTTATGTCATGATCACTGACAGCATGATTGAACTGTTCTGCCAGAACAGTAGCTTCAGTCCCCCAAAAGGCAACTGCAATATTCCTGTAAATAGAAAGCAAAAGCCTGCTCAATAATCTAGAGTGATTGTTAATGTGAGTTCCAAAGATATAAAATATGCTTTATTCCAACATGTTAGAAGGCTGTTGTTTATTCTATTTTCATAGCCTGCCTTCCTTCAGTCGGGTCAACATTTGTTCATTGGGATTATGGCCAATATCCTATGGGCTGGAAAACAAGCAAGCTTCTGGCAGACAGTTACATTTTTCTTTATCTAGTTGGAGAGCCCGATGTACAGATGTTTTCCAAATTTTCTACTTCTTTATACTCTGGCCATAGGCTATTATTTAATATTTTCAGTCATCAAAAGTGATTGGATAAAAATATTCACCTGCCTCTCTGAAGACAATGAGTGGATCTTTAAGAAACACCTAGTACACCACCACCCGTCACCATTCCTTTTTTCAATGATTCACTACTCAAATATTTGAGAATCTACCATGTGTTACTGAAACGTGGGGTTCGGGGAGCAGATCTCCCCTTTGCAGGTTCTTGCCTCACAACATTTGAAGACTAAAATTCTCAGACTAAAAGGGCTTGTCAGTAAAAGGGTGGAAATTTATTAGAAGCAAATGCACACTCCCATGTAGGAAGGGGATCCCAAGGGGGTAACCCACTAAGCTCCTTTTTTTGAGGTTTATAGTGCTGTAGTTCTTTGTCTCTTCATGTTCCTTTCTAATTGGACCACTTCCCCATGTTATGACCCTGTGCTTTTCTAATTGGTCAGTCTCTTGCAGAATATCAGTTTCAAAGTCCAAAACCCACGTGTTGCCTCCCTCCATCTCTCCCCTTATCTTTCAACTTTCCTCTCTCTCCTGTGAACATGTTCCCCACTTTCCAGCATCTGTTGACATTTCTCTATCCTCTGTGAAAGTATGTTTCCTTTTTCCCCATGCTCTGACTTTTCTTTATCCTCTGTGAATGTATGTCTTCCTCTCCCCTTTTCCTGTGGCACTTTTCTGTTCTCTGTGAATGCAAGCCTTCTGGCAGCTCCCAGCCCTCACCTATGCATTCCTCCCCCATGGACCCTCTTTATTCCTAAGACTCCCTAATAGACTCTCTGCCTATTTTATCCCTACAAGTCCTTTCACTAGGATACAGAGATGACTAATTCCTTATCCTCAAGGAGCTCATGTTATTTTGCATGAGTAAACATGCATGTAAATATGTGGAATAGAATTAGGGTCACAAAGAGATGAGTGAGCCATACTGTCTAGGTGTCAGGAAAGGTGACACACTATAAGAGTTACTTGAACTGAGTCTTTATTTAAAATATATTTTTATTGATTTCAGAGAGGAAGAGAGAGATAGACACATCAATGATGAGAATCATTGAGCAGCTGCCTCTTTCACGCTCCCCACTGGATATTGAGCCCAAAACCCAGACATGTGCCCTAACTGGGAATTGTTAATACTCACCACAGGATTTGTTTTCCATTGATATTTTTAGAGAGACTGGAAAGGGGGGAGGAAGGGGAAGAGAGAGAGAGAGAGAGAGAGAGAGAGAGAGAGAGAGAGAGAGAGAGAGAGAAGCATCCATGTTAGAGAGAAACATGGTGCCTCCTTCATGTGCCTGGACTGGGGTAGAACCTGCAACCCAGGTCTTGAGCATTGAGCTTTCATAGATTTTGGTATCTGCCTGTGGGGAGAGGGGGGGCAGGGGGGGAATCCTAGAACCAATTCCCCAGGGATTCCAAGGATCAAAGGTATATCTTTGTGGCAGTGTTTCCTAGTCTTTCTTTAAAGGAACCTGGCTCCTCCTTAGGCTCTGGATCTGTGAAAAGGCTCATGTCTCAGAAGAAGAAGAGATGTTGTAACTTCTTATTGCACTTAGTTTTTAATTTTTTTTAATTTTTAATCATTTATTGAAACATAAATCTTAGGCGTAATTATACTCTGAGCTTTGAGTTGATACCAAAACCCTCTTGAGAATTAATCCTTAATTGCTCTCAACTTTGAGAATTCTATTTGTCACTGATGATTTCCTTCATAGCTTTCCTCTTAGGTAACCCTTCCTGTCAAGATGAGTTTTCCTTAAATATTATTATCTTAGACTTACCTTACATAAAGAAAAGCAAAAAAAGTTCTAACAATACCTTGGTGAAGTCCTGACATTCTTTTCCAAGAAAGAGGGGGGATTTCCTGGCTTACTTTATCCTTACAGTTTTATTTTATTTTTATTATTGATTTTATTTTATTGTCTCCTGTTTTATTGAGATATTAAGTGACATAACATTAGTTTTAGGTGTACAAGAATGATATGACATATGTATATATTGCAAAATGATTGCTTAAATAGGTTTAGTTAGCATCCATCACCTCACATAGTTACAATTTTTTTCCTTGTGATAAGCAAGTCTTCTGATTACTATACCTAGTGTTTTCCGGTTATATAGGTCAAGTAATTCTTTTTGGGGTAGTCATTTTATTTAATTCCTAAAGAAACTATGATCAATTACTTACCATACCACCAGGGAAAAATATCTTGTTGTCACTAGCACTTCCTGGTCATTAAAGTAATGTGTTTATCTTGTTTCTACCCATAAAGTGCTATTGCTACCTGATTCCTGACATTCCAAAATTTCATCTTCCTACTGAATCAGTTCATCTCTGACTGTCATCTAGAGTCTGCAGATGAAAATCACCACAGACATTTAAGGAAGTAGGGGCTTCTCTAGTTAATGTAATTAATAATGGTTTAATAAAAGAAGCATCCTCTGGGTTCTTTTGCAAGAAATAGTCAAGAGGAGTGTGAGTAGACTAAATATAAAAAAAAAACCATTCCAGTCTTTTCACATCTTTATGTTTTTGAATTCTTCAGGTTTACTCTAGGGAAGTTCTGGTATTTTATCCTCCCTTTTTAGGCCAATTGAAATTCCATGTTTCAGTAAAACAATCGAGCAACATCTTAGAACAATTTTCTGCTATTTGGGCTAGCAAATTTAATCTGGTTCCTCAGGTAAATGCACCTATATTGGTAAGTACTGCTCAATCCTACATTATATTCTGCCCTCCTTAGTCTTACTAATGTAAATTCCATCTCACACATTTTTCAAGGGCCTGCTAATAAAATTAGCAAGGATTTATAATTATCCTTTTCTTTTTAAAAAAATATTTTTACTTATTTCAGAGAGGAAAGGAGAGGGAGAGAGAGATAGAAATATCAATGATGAAAGAGAATCATTGATCAGCTGCAGCTGCCTCCTACATGCCCCACACTCGGGATCGAGCCTGCAACCCAGGCATATGCCTGACCAGGAATTGAACCATGAACTCCTGGTTCAAAGGTTGATGCTCAACCACTGAGCCACTCCTGCTGGGCTATCCTTTTCTTTTTTAAGCAGTCTGGCACAATTAGAAACAGCCATCCCATTTTCATACTCAAATGCAACAGCTGCATCTTTTCCAAGAGCCTAGCTTTCAACTGGCACATCATCCCAAACAAATCAGGTTATAATTTAAGAAACTGTGATGCTCCTTGATGAGACAGATTAATTATAGTATCCCATTTTCCACCTGGAAGAAGTTTTGCATTGTGTTCAAGCTAAAAGAAGCAAGCAATATAAGCTCCAAATTTGTTCTTCAGAACCCGTTTCCTGGGACTAACCCTGATTTTTTTTAAGTATCAATCAAGGTCTAACCAGGAAAATATAAATCAGTTTAAGTATTTCAAATAAAGGAAATTTAACACAAGCAATTGGTTGCACATTTTTTGGTGGAGCTCAGAAACTTCATAAAAGATCATGAAACAACCCACAGATTCGCAACAGCAGGAAAGTTGGTATCGCACCATAGCGTTGGAGAATGCAGAAGTTATTTCACTGAAGCCCCAAAGCTGGGACTATGGGGGCAAGAACAACAAGAGGAGCTGCCTGTGGGTATTGAGACCACTCAATAAGGAGTTACCTGCCAGAAGCTAGAGTTAAGGAGGAGATGCAGCTGCTGCCAGAGATACTAAGTCAACATGAGTGAAGAAATAACCTTAAACACCCTTCCTCTTATCTTCCATTTTCTCTTTTCACTGGCTGACCCTACCTAACACTTAGTACTTTCTTGCAATACAGAATAGAATTGTGAATATGCAGTAAATCTGAACACAAATAAGCAAATGACTGGCAAGCTGCCACAAAGAGAAGAGGAATGGGAAGAATTTGCCATTATTCAATGTGGAGTTTTGACCAGGTCAGTTCAGAACCAGCTAGAATTCCTCATATCTATTTGCTGTAGAGTTTCTTTCTGTGTCATGCACATATTACTAGTTCAATCTAGAGTAAAAAGTTTTATTTCATACAAAAAGCTTCATAATCTATAGGAGTTTGGACAAGAAAATTTGGGTTTGGGTCACTGTAAAACTTAACTACTTATAGTATGTGTTGAAACCAGTCTTTTCCTGTAATTCTTCCAATGCCACCACTATTAAAATAATTGATACCAACCCCATTTAATTTTGTATTAATGTGTAAATAGAATGTAAAGCATGTTTTAAAATATAATATTGTACAACAAAATTTTCCCAATGTTAGAGTTATGGAACTTGGGTTTTAGTTTCAGTGAATCTCCTGAGACTCGGTCTACTAACCTCTAAAAGAAATTAGGATAATTTGCAAGTTCCTTCCATGTTCAACAAAATTTTTCCCAGGCACCTTTGCTAGCTGACTTTATCTGAACACAAAGAATACAATGGCTTAGGATTGTTGTCCCCGTGCATCTCCTGAAGTCAAATACTGTGGTTATTAATCAAACAAGTAGACAAATGTATATTCAACTGTAGCTGTTCTAAGTGCTCTAAAGGAGAAATACATGACTTCATGACGGGAATTTTGTCTAGTTAGGGCAGTGGTCGGCAAACTGCGGCTCGGCAAACCTGGGCTCACGAGCCACATGCTGCTCTTTGACCCCTTGAGTATGGCTCTTCCACAAAATACTGACTTCTGCGCATGGGCCCCGAAGTTTCAATTGCACTGTATGTGCGCGCCCGCACTTGGTATTTTGTGGAAGAGCCACACTCAAGGGGCCAAAGAGCCACATGTGGCTCGCCAGCCGTAGTTTGCCGACCACTGGCCTAGAAGGAGAATGTGGAGCCTAAAACAGAAATAGGAAAAGAATAAACAGGCAGGCGGAATGTCAAGAAACTGATGTCACCGAATTCAAAGAAAAAGTGTTTTGAGAAAGAGGATGTGTTCAACATGCTGCGAGGTCAGGAAGAGGAGAAGTAAATGTGTCCCTTAATTTAGTGAAATGGACATTACTGATGACATAAATGAGAGCAATTTCGGTGGAGTCAGGGGATCAAAGGCCAAATTGAGGTGAACTCAGAAGCAACTGGAAGAAATTTGGCTTTAGATGGGAGGAAAAGGAAATGCAATATCTGAAGGGTAAAGGGGACTTTTGTTGTGCTTAAAAAAATGAGATAAGCATGCTTAAAACTTGATGGAAAGCATCGAACAGACTATCAAACTACAGTGGGAAGGCTGGGGAGGGTTGGGGGGCAGGAGGGAGGGGTAAGAGATCAACCGAAGGACTTGTATGCATACATATAAGCATAACCAATGGACATAAGACACTGGGGGGTAGGGGTAGCCGGGGGAATGTCAAGAAGGGGGAAAAATGAGACATATATAATACTCTTTGTAATACTTTAAGCAATAAAACAAAATTAAAAAATAAAAAAGAGGAAAAGGTTTACGATACCAGAGCGAGAAGAACAAGCAATCAGGTAAAGTTCCGGGGCAAATCAGAGGGAGTACAATTCAAAGTTTTAGGTAGTAGGAACATTTCCATTGTAATGAGAAATAAGAAGGACAGAGTAGATATGCATTTATGATTATTTGCTATTAGAGAGAAGCTCTGTTGCTATTAGGGAGATAACAGAGTTATCTTGTGAAGGCTTTTAATATCTCTGCAAAGTCAAGGTGCTCTCCCTGGAAAGAGAGGGAAGAACAGCTTGGGGGATGAGAAGGGTGACAAATGAAGGGAAGTAGAAAGCAGAAGATATTTGCAACTCAGGTTTCCAATGATTGTATTATTTTACATCTTATTTGGAGTACCCTGGTTTCAAATTAAAAGGTGTTTCCTTGAATAAGTATCAGGGTCCTATGGAAATAACATTTTATGTCTCATTAAGGTCTCTCTCTCTCTCTCTCTCTCTCTCTCTCTCTCTCTCTCTCTCTCCACACACACACACACACACACACACACACACCCACCCACCCACACACACACTATCATACCATTCAACTCTTTGGAAAACTTAAGGCAATGTGAATATCACTGTTAAAAAATCAATCTGCTGCCATAAATTTTACAGTTAAAACCACAGTGGAAATACCCACTAACAAAGGAACCTAAAAACCACTGCCTGACATTTGCTGGATCTATACAAAGACCCCCCCCCCCCCCACACACACACACACACACACACTGGAGTGTTGTTGCCTCTGTTTATCACAACTGAACTTCTAGCAGAGGCACTGCCTTAATCCAAAGCCTTTCCAAACCTTCTATTAAAACTACAAAGAAAAAAAAAAAAAGCAGCCACAGATTCTTCGTGTCATACTCTTGCACACATCTGGTGTGAGTGTCCAAGAAACCTAAGTGAGAGTTGTTTAAACTTCAATGTGTTACAGAGTAATAGAGATTGTATGAGAAAAAATGCATGACAGGTAAAATAAAGTACTTGAAAAACCTGGGAACTCAATCTCAGGTTCACAGTGATTTGAACCTTCCAGTTAGTAAACTTGCCAAGATTCTCGTTGTCTCAGGCACTAGTATACACTCCAAAGAAGCGGCTTCCTTTGTAGATATCATTAATGGTCATAGAATATTCACCATGACAGCAAGTGCTCTTGGCAGATTTCACTCTTAAAATTCAAATTAAGAGAAATTTTCCAAATGTAATAGGAAAAAGAGTGTTCCCTCCTATTTTATCAACTGTTATAAAATTCATGAAGCCCTGTCTGGCATGAGTCTTCATCTACTGATGAATTCGATTAAAATTAGACTTGAGAATTAGTGGTAATGGAACTGTCCAAGTATAAGGATGTTGCCACTGAAAACTGGTTTCTAAAAAGAGCATCGATTAGAAAGAAAGTGTGGAAAGATGAGAAATCTGCTGCAATACTGTATCCTCAACTATATAAAATATCACAATTAAAGGCTAGTGAGGCCCTGACTGGTTTGGCTCAGTGGATAGAGCGTCGGCCTGCGGACTGAAGGGTCCCCGGTTCGATTCCAGTCAAAGGCATGTGCCTTGGTTGCAGGCACATCCCCAGTAGGGCATGTGCAGGTGGCAGCTGATCGATGTTTCTCTCTCATCGATGTTTCTAACTCTCTATCCCTCTCCCTTCCTCTCTGTAAAAAATCAATAAAACATATTTAAAAAAATAAAAAAGGCTAGTGAGGTTAGGTAGATTTTTATTAGGTAATGCAACTAAAAGCTAGTAAGTTTAGGATTTAACCTTTATGCAAAAGGATATTTGTGTATTAGCTTTTTGTTGATTCTGTAACTTAGTGACTTAAGTTACAAATTTATTTTATAGTTATGTAATTTAAAAGTTCAACACAGATTTCACTGGGCTAAAATAAAGATATCAACAATACTCCATTCTTTCGGGAGGCTCTGAGGGGACAATTTGTTTCCTTGCATTTTCCACCTTCTGGAGGTGGCCCACATACCTTAGCTCATGGCCCCTCCATCCATCTTCAAAGCCATCAGTATAGCATCTCTCCAACTGATTTTATCATCATCTCTTCTTTTCTGACCTCAGTTCTGCCTCATTCTTACACTTTTACCGGTAAGGATCCCGTGATTACAGTGGACCCACCTGTATTATCCTGATTATTCAAGTTAATCCCACATTTCAAGCTCCTTACATTAATCACATATGCAAATTCCCTTTTGCTATATAAGGTAATATATTCACAGGTTCTACAAAGAGGCAAGGTAACACATTCAGAAGTTCACATTCACAGAATTAAAATGTTGACATCTTTAGGGGAACATTATTCTGCCTACCGCATTAGAAAAGTCCAAGGCGTGTATTGAAAAGAAATGTATTGCTGCCAAATATCTGTTTTCTAAGGCTATTAGGTTCAAGAAGATGAAAAAAATTAAAGAATTTTTTCCATAACTGTGCAGTACATCAAATAATCAGACCTCTTATTTTCAGTGACAAGAATGCTAAATAAGAAAAGGATTCCTTTGCCAAATGAAACTAACTCTGAAGATAGGAACTGATGATTGAAAAGCTACTGGGGATGCCCACAGGATGCCATACTTCTCTTGAGGAAATTACAGCAGTAGAGAAAGCAGACAGAGGCTGTAAAATGGTAATAAAATGTATTTTAATTAAATTGTTCCACCATAAAACTAAAAGGAATCTAAAAACAACAGCGGATTATTACCCTCATCATGCTTCTTGAATGGCCTGTGCAAGAAATTATTCTGAGATGAGAGCTGAGATGGTTACAAATTACTTCACCCTGGATCTCTCTGCTGTATCTGTCCCTGAGTCTCTTTCTCTCTTTGTTTCTCTCAACTCTCTGCCCTCACAATCTTTCCTTTTTATCGTATAACCTGAGCGAAGACTCAGGTGCATCAATTCATTACTTTCGAAAGCACAGGAAATCGGTGAACACCACATCACCGTGGGGTAGCGTGGGCATAAGCCAAACTCGCCTTAGCTGCAGCTTGTTATATCTTGAAAAACAGCGTCAGACGCCAAGAGATACAACTGCCAGGAAAGCTGGGTTTCCAGGAATCAATCACTTTCATATTTTTGTCATCATGATCTAGTTTTGATACTTTTAAAATCTACAGCATTAAATGTCTACATTTTTCAAATTTTATTGGGGCATGTGGTCCAACAAAGGACATTTCAACATTATAAATTTAAATGAAAAGTGTTACAAACTCATAAAAAATAAATTTCACTTCGCTGTATATTGAATAAATTTATTTTATTGAAAAAAAAAACACAATGAAATTAAAAGAAACCAAGAATGTCCTGGAAAACTCAGAAGGCATGGTCACCATATTTCTACCAGACAGTTCAGAATGCTATTTGGTTGTAAAGTCCACAATTTATTTTGTGCAGTGTCTACCAGTGTCTCGAGAGCTTTTAAAAAAAGTTTTTATTCCATTTGAAATCATATGAACTGCTTAATTATCCCAAGAGTCTGGTTCAGTAGTTCAGTATCTGGCACACTAAATGTTCAATAAATATAGATTGAGTAAATGAACAAATGCATGAACAATTTAAGATTAGCCATATAGAAGACAGGCCAAGTTTCATCTCTGCCAAGACAGTAAAAAGCTCACAAGATCCATCTGAAGAATGACTTCTCAAGGCATTTGGTCCTATAAGGACAGAAACATTTATAATAAATAATTAGTAACTAATTTAACTGATTGCATAAGCTTGAGGTATAACCACAAAAAGGCTGTATTATTTTAATTAAAAAAGTATTTGTCAAGCCTCCATTCCTATTGGATTTTAGGCTCTTTAGTGATATTTCAGTCCAATTTCGTAAGCTTTCAGACTGATTTTGATGCTCTCCACTTAAAAACTTCAACCTCATATTCAATTTATAGCTCTCTTCCTGTATAATCCATGACAGGCTAAACAAGTGACTCTGTGGCATGGACTAGGCAGTAGGGAAGGAGTGGATGGGGTCTTCTCTCTCATGCCATTCCCCATTGCTTTGCTGTCATTACTCTTCTGAGATTGGAGCAAGGATGAAGTTGCAGAAGGAAGACATTCCACAAGTGTTCCTGGTAAATCAGCCCCTCTTCCGTATCAAAGGACCATGGTCTGCTGGCCTTCATTTCCTCTCTTCATCAAATACTGGCTTCCACACAGGAGACATTTATGGATTCTCAGGTAGGACCTCCATGGGCTTCTCCACACACAACTCCCTGACATGGAAATTCAGACTGAGGCTCAGCCTCTCCCTCCTTACCTCCACCTCCCATCCCAGGTGATCTGCCCCACATGGCCCCTCCATGTTTTACCAGGTAATATACACTTCAACAGCATAAAAAACACTTATATAGTCTTACGCAAATAGTCTTATGATAGTCCACTTAAAAAAATTAACTGATAAAGATCGCTTAATGAAGAAATCCTGAGTTGTATAAGTAAACAACTTCTAAATGTGCCATGTGCTCATGGGCTCACACACATGAGCAAAAGAGAAGCTGAAAAGAATAATGTTGACTTTAGCTTCATCATTAGTGGAAAAAAGAAGTTTTTCAGGGGCATTAGCAATCAGCAACCTCTTTGAACACCCTCTATTTGCATCATACTTAGAATAATATACTGATTCTCCAGGCTGGACTTTGCTTTAGCCTTTTGTGTGAGGCATTTTGTCATATTAATGGTATGTCTGAATCTGATCTGTTTGTCAGTGTCATCTTTCTCAAACCAGATCTGGTTGTATTGACTCATGATTTCCACTGTTAGTAATAGTAGAATGATAGATGGAGCCTCAGAAAAGAGCCCACTCACTATCTCCACTGTCATTTTTTAGTAAAGAAGCCAGTTTTGAAAGGGCTGTTGCAATCACATTCTGAATCTATTTACTGGAAAACAATGTTTGATTCTTTAGAGAATCATCATGTTGGCTTGAATCATCTTGTTGATTTGGAAAAATAAATTTATAATCAACCTACCAACACTTACAAATTCTTATTCTTCAAATCCTTCCCCCCCCAAAAAAAAAACTTTATTTACATTTCTATAAAGTGAGTGTACTACTTTGCATATATATTTCTAATTTCCACCTCTTTCCCCCTTTCTGGTTTCAAAGAATGAGTAAAATATATCTAAGCGTCCTACTTCTATTTGGAGAGATTTATGGATCTCCATAAGGATTACCCTGGCATATATTCCCCATTGAAATACTATTTTCCATGACTATGAAACTCAAATATGGAAAGGATTTATTTGTAAGTTTGTGAGAAATCCAGATAATATTTCTCTATGGGAAATAAAAACTTTGTACATTATTAATAAAGTGGTAATGTGTGTATGTGTGTGTTGTATGTGTGTGTGTATGTGGTCATACATGGGACTATACTTAAATGCTCTCCAGTAACTTGGAGATAAGAGAACTTAGAAATAACAGCCTTTTTAATATAATTTAAGCTACAAACTTCTAGAATTAAGAGTAGCTTCTTATTGTTAAACCATAAAATGGGCAAAAATGAAGCAGAGCAGAAATATGCCAAATCATCTCACAAACAGAATGTTTCTTAGACCAGACAATATTGATTATATTAGCATAACATAAAACAGAATATGTTCATACAAATGGGGTTCTTTGGTCAATGAAGAATTTTAAATAAATATAAACATAGAAATGTGTTTCTAATTCCTTTCTTCACTATTCAAGATGAATATAGCCAGGCATATTTCTCTGGGACGTGAAAGTTTCTGTTGCAGATGTAGGCACAGCCAGCAGGTAGAGCTTGCTGTCTCAAAGATTTTATGCAGCAGCCCATTCTCATGTCCTTGAACTTTTAACAGCTTTATTTTGTCACAAAATTCGTGCACTGTGTGTTGGCGGGGGGGGGGGGGAGGGGGGGGGGCGGGGAGACTTAGCCAGGCCTGTGCCCTCTCACAGTCCAGGACTCCTCAAGGATCATGCCTAAGCTGAAACGCAGACATCCCTCTCACAGTCAGAGGCTCTCGCAGTCCAGGACCCCTTGCTCCTACTGCCAACCTGCCATGGAGGCAGGAGAGGCTCATGCCACCTTTTCTCTGCTCACCAGCTGTGAGCCCAGCTTCTGGCTGAGGGGGGCGGGGGGGGGGGGGGCGGGGAGTGTGACTTAACCAGAAGCTGGGCTCGCTGCTTCTTAGTGCTGCAGAAGGAGGGGCCACGGCGCTGGGACCGGGACCCTGGGATGCCAGGACCATGCCGCGGCCTCTGCAGGAGGCGTCTGGGCCTATCAGGGGAAGGCACTGCCCCAATCACCCAGCTGCTGCTGCCACTGCCGGATGCTGCAGCTGCCTGCCCTCATACGGCCCTTGCAGCCACCACAGCTTTGTCTGGAAGGAGTTCCGGAAGTCCGGAAGACGTCTGGTCTATCTGGTCTAATTAGCATATTACCCTTTTATTAGTATAGATAATAACATATGACAGTCACTCCTTATAAAGGTACAGTTGAATTTTTTTTTGTAAAACTACACAGTTGTGTTATCATAACTGCAATCCAATTTTAGAACATTTTATCACCCAAAACTTTTTCTTATGCCCCTTTATAATCAATTCACACTCACACTCTCAGCCCCAGACAACCATAAATCTGCTTTCTGTCTCTATAGATCTTTTTCTGAAAATTTCATAAAAATGAAATCATGTAACATAGTCTTTTTTGGTGAGCTTCTTTCATTTAGCATAATCTATTCAAAGACCATTCATGTTGCTGTAGGTATCTATAGATAAGTTTTTAAATTGCTGAATAGCATTCTATTGCATAGATATAGATGTTATCTATTCATCAGTTTGAGGATATTTGGATTGCATAAATAACTTATCATTAACAAGTCCTTGTGCAGACATGTCTTAATTTCTCTTGGGTAGATACATAGGAGTGGAATTGCTTTGTCAGATATAAGTATAATTAAGTGGCTATGCCATTTTATATACTCACTAGCAGTATATGAGGATTTCAGTTTCTCTAAATCCTCACCAACACTTAGTAATATATTATAAATCTTTTGGATTATCACTATTTTAGTGGGTGTGTAGAGATTATCTTATTGTGGTTTTAATTTGTATTTCTCTAATATTAAGCATCTTTTCATACGCTTATTAGACATTTTTATATCTTCTTTATGAAGTCTCTGTTCAAATATGTTGCCATTTTAAAGTTGCTTGTCTTCTCATTGTTGAGTGGCAAATATTCTTTCTATTTTAGATAAAGTCCCTTATCAGATATGCATTTTGCAAACATTTTCTCCCAGTCTGTTACTGGTCTTTCCATTTTCTTTCTCTTAAAATGCAAATCATTTATTTTAATTTTATAAAGACAAATTTATCAATTATTCCTTTTAGTGATCCAGCATCATGTACAGACCTGTATCACAAATCACTGAATTACAAACATTGCCCCAAGGGTCTGCCTCCCCATTCTCAAAGAGAAGCTCACAGGAGGCAGGAGCTATGTTATAGATGATGTTGAATCTTCAGAGTCTGATAAGGTGCTTTGCACATTAGAAAAGTTTATCTAATCAATGAATGCCAACCTTATCCTTATATTTTGTTTGCTATATCATACCACACCGCTCTCTCAGCCATGATTCTTACATTTCCCAGAAAATTACTAATTCAATTATGCTCTCTGTCAATGACTGGCTTCAGTTGCCTTGGGCCATTGCTGACCCAAGCGGAGGAAAGCTCCAAATTCCATTTGATGACCAAGTTTAAGGGGTCAGATGGTGCATTGTTTGAAGCCAGAAAGGTCTAGAATCCTTGATTCACCACTTACTATATGTGTGACCTCAGCCACGGTCTCTTAATCTTTACCATTTCAATTGCCTTATCAGAAAATTAGGACTATTATCTCCAGGGCTAGAGTAGATATTAAAAATAAATCCTAATTTTTAGCTTCCTTGCATTTTACTCCAGATCAAGCAAATTGAAATTCCTAGAAGTCCCTTAAAGCAGAGAAGCAACTGTTTTTGGTTTTTGTTTTGAAGGAAATTTCTTGAAAAGCTGACTGGAATAATAGATAAGACCCCAAGAGGCCTGAAAGTACAAACCACCCTGTGAAAGAGAGACAAAGAATTGTTCCTTAAGGAGCAGAAAGTAGGGCAAAAGGAGGGAAATGAGAGGGGGAAAAAAAGAGTCAAGAAATGATAAAAGGCTTCCCTGCGACTCCCCAAATTTAATTAAATCTAAAATTATGGCATATACGTTTTAGAACATCTAACAGTCTATTCTCTTCCATAAGCAGTCTATAAACGACAGATGCAATTATTATTTAAAGTATAGTTTTTCACCCTAGAATGCGTTCTGATTTGTATCCCGATTTTCTTTGCTCATAGGTGTTTATCCAAGGTCTTTCATTGACTGATCACTTTATGTCAATTTTATCAAAGTTCAATGTATGTACAAGAAATAGCATCCTTTTAAAATGTAGAGTTTGATGAGTTTTGACACATGCATGTATCAATGACATCTATATGCACCCATGAAACCACATTCAATATAGATCATGTCCATTACCATCAAAAGTTTCTTTGTGCCTGTTACAATCACACACACACACACACACACACACACACACACACACACACCCCTGTGCTTTTGTTCCAGGCAAGTACCAATCTGAGTCTTATCACTAGAAAATCTAAAGTGTTCTAAAATTTCATATAAATAGAATCAATTAGTATAATGGGCACTTGAATTGCTTTTGTATACTGTAAATAACACTGCCACGAAAGTTCACACTCAGGTATTTGTATGACCATGTATGCTTTCATTTTTCTTGTGTCTACACAAAAAGTGAAATGGCTGAGTGATATGGTTAGTATATGTTAAATATTTAAGAAACTTCCAAACAGTTTTCCAAAGTGTTTGTAGCATTTTATATTCCCATAAGTGGAGTCTGAAAGTTCTAATTGCTCCACAGCCTTGTTAACTCTTAGTATTATCAGTCCTTTTAATGTCTGCCATTCTAATGGGTACATTAGAGGTTTCTGGTGATTTAATTTGCATTTTTCTGATGTCGAATGGTGTTGAGCATCTTACTTGGCATAGTTTCTTCTTCTCCTATAGACTTTTTCTTTAATATATTTTTATTGATTTCAGAGAGAAAGGAGAGGGAAAGAGAGAGAGAGAGAAATATTAATGACGAAAGAGAATCATTGATCGGCTACCTCCTGCATGCCCCTCACTGGGGATCAAGCCCACAACCCTGGCATGTGCCCTTGACTGGAATCAAAACCAGGATCCTTCAGTCCACAGGCTGACACTCTATCCACTGAGCCAAACCAGTTAGGTCTTCTCCTATAGACTTTGAAGCTCCTTGCGTTCTCTCTTTTCTGACCTTATGTTGTCCCTATTGCTACTCTGAAGTATCACCTTCACTGTACCTACTTAGGACTCATATTACCCTTACTGGTTTATGGTGGGCTTTTGGATTTGTTTTTAGATTTGTGCTACTCTTTTCACCTCTAATACATGAATTTGTCACAACTCTGGGGATGATGTCTTTAAAATCAAATGAAAATGTTATTCCCCTATCAGTTAACTTATCTGGAAGTTAGCTTATCAATTTTTTAATAACTTCAAGATATCGGACTGGAATATATATGGTACACATAGCTTGGGAAACCCTAGACTAATCACTTACTCTCAGCCAAACCAATAATAATGACCTCTGCCTACTTCCTGTGGATTTGCTCTAAAAATTGGGAGTTAAAGGAACTTAGATATGAAGACAAATGTACCGTAGTTAAGCTGTATAAGGTAAATTATAAGACATAGCAATTTAGAGTCTTAAAAATTAATGTTTAACATATTTGTCTCCAGGTGCATTAACTTTAAAAGCATCTGTTTTCCCCCATGAATTCATAATTTAAATGATAGTAATCAGAGCAAAGAAATTCTGAAGAGTGAAAATATATCTCAGATGATCTCATATTGACAAAATATTTATTGTGATGAATGAAATTCACAGCATTTACATGATAACCTAAGTCAGATAATCTAAAAAAAAACTGAATGTGTCTATTAAGCTGGTCATACTCAATGAATATTTGTTTCTTGTTGTGTGTCAAAAAGAAAACGAAAAGATCTTTTTTTATAATAATGTTTTCAAATATCTGATAATGAAAAGTTGCTGATATATATACAAATATGTTTGCTTAATGAACGTATGTACACTAGTGCATACATATAACTTTGAATGTGGTTTTTAGCTATGAAAACGTATCTTTAGAAAATAACTTGTACTTTCCCTCCTAAAAGGAAAAAAATAGGATTTTGGAAATGTATCTTTAAAGTCACATCTTAGGGAAAAGTAAAATGCATTTGTCCTCATCACAGAGAAAGTCAAGGTCACTCTGACCTCAGGAAATGTAAACGTTCTGCTCTGGCAGGAGAATGGGATGTTGTTCAGGACCACCAGGATTGGATAAAACTTCACTCCATAGCAAGATTTCTCTCTGGTAAATGCGACCGGCATTTTCATCTAATTCACAAATCATTTTCCCACTTTTCTCTTTTACTTTTGTGTTCCAATGTGGGTTATAAGTTAAAAACCTAAAGGTCATAGCGATGGATACTATATATTGTGCTTTGAAAATACATTCTGAGAAGGAATTCCTAAAGCCTCAACATTAGCCCTAGCCAGTTTTGCACAATGGCTAGAGCATCAGCCTGTGGACCAAAGGGTCCCGGGTTCAATTCTGGTCAAGGGCATATACATCGGTTATAGGCTCCTCCTTGGCCTGGGCCCTAGTCGGGGCTCATGCAGCAGGCAACCAATTGATGTTTCATTGATATTTCTCTCTTTCCTTTTTCCTTCCACTCTCTCTAAAAATCAATGAAAAAAATATCTTCGGAGAGAATTTTTTTTTAAAAAAAAAAAAGGTCTCAACATTAAACATAGAGAAAGCATAATAGCATCTCTTTGTAAGAATGCACTATAAGCAGGCTGCAAATGGTCTATTTTGGTTATACTTACTAAAAAATAACACATGCATTTATCTATAGAATTTGGGTTAAATTGGCCATTGTTTGTAGAAACTGATGGGGAATCTGAGGTACGAGAAGGTCATATGATTTTCTAAAACTTACATAGCAATGAGAGAGCCAGAACTGAAAAACCAAAGTCTTCTGACTCCCACTGTGAGATTAAAATTAGTCAGATGAGTGTGTGAGAGCATTCAGACTAAAAAACTGCTTGAATAATTAAGTCATTAGTGACCCTTTCTTACCTATGTCAGCGCTGTATATTGTAAGCTGCCACCTCCAGAGTTTATTCAAGAAATATTAAGTGTAGGGATTATAAACATTAATCAGCTGTTAGCCTTTTCTTGGGGAGCTTTCAGTGTTGTAGGAGAACATTGTGTGTATGTTTTTAAGTGAATATATTCAATAGCAAAGGCTAATCATGAGAGAGGTGGGCAGATAAAGTGGTGTGAAAATTGAGGGTGAATGTTGAGGACATTTCCAATATACTTCCTTATGGTGGCTAGATCAAGACTGGTGCTTAAATATTAATATTTAATATTGTTATATATAATTAAATACAATTAAATGTTTAATGTAAATGCTTCACTGATGTTGAAACTATACATCCTATGGACATACAACAAACTAATTGTTTCTTGAAAGCGGCATTTTGTTCTTTTCAACTGTGTATGTCTGGTGTATAACAGAGTGTCTAGTACATAATAGGTATCCAAGACATATCAATAAATGAGTGAATGGATGAAGATTTCTAATGTGTTCAGTGTTTTGTCAATGCTGAACAACAATCATTGCAAGCTGTGCCGATTTTGGACACCTAGAATAAGTCTAAGAACTAATCTTTCTTAGAAGCCTATACAAATGACAGAATCAGGCTGACCATCAGAAAAGGGAAATAAAAAATATTGAAAAGATTAAAAGTCAAGTTGTCAGACTGTCAGTATTAACAGGTGATGAGCTTACTTTCTCAAATAAAGCCAATATGTGAAAAAAAACATCCTGGATGCATATGCCAGGACATTTTGTGAACCTCCCTCTCCATTACAATCTTTGAGAAATTCATTGATCAGATGGCTGAATTGAGGATTCGGAGATTCTAACTCCAAAATTCAGTGGTCAAGCCTGTTCTATTAGAGATACACCTGGTAGAAACAGCTCCAGTGAGCCACTGATACTCTGGGTATTTTGCATGCCCTCTGATGATCTGTCACTTGTGCATCTCAAGGAATTGGTTTGGGCTGGGATTTGAAGGCTAGAATATTAGTGTGAGTAATGCCACAAGTGAGCACCTACGGACCAGAGAACAATCACGCTCAGTGGTGTGGAATGCAAAGGATCAAGAAGGCAGCCTTGTGCAGCCGACTGAAGTGAAGCAAAAGCACAAACAGGACGGTATCTGGCTAACAACCCTGAGGAAATCAAGGGTGACCTCCACGGTTCCAGACCGCTCCCGAACAGCGCTCCCTCCCAGCGAGGCAGGACTCCACTTAAAGCACTCACTCAAACAGGACATCAAGTGTCTTAGCTCTTAAGTACAATCTCGCCCATCAGAAAAAAAAGAAAAGAAAAGACAAATAAATTAGTTCTATATTGATAACCTGTATTCCTTGTTCAAGATCTAGCCATAATTAGGGTGGACCCCATAGCTTGAAGTGAAATAACTGATTTTTTAGTTCACAATATTATTTCATAAACTTCACCAGGACACAATGGATAATATAAATATTGCTCTTTGTACATTAAATTAGTAAAAGCAAAAAAAAAAAAAAAAGCCAAAGCAAATAAAAGACAATATAACTTCCCTAACTGAAATGAATGTGTTCTATACATGATAGATTTACTGGGCAAAGAGCAATTTTCTCATCACCCAATTCAAATATTAAGTATATTTTTTGACTTTAAAAATGACAGAAATATCTGGCCCTGACATTTAAGAAAGCAATAAGTCAGGATTCTAATGCATTCCTAGCTTAATGAAAACATCAAAAGTGATATAAAAAATATGATGTTTCTTGCCTGAGAGAATAAAGTAAAATTATAATCAGTTGCTATAGCTTAATTGATATAATCACATTGTAAAGTTTCTAGAGAGTGTTTTCTTTAATGAAAGTTGTGAGGTCATTAAACTTTGTTTGTTTCTCTGAATTACATCCTCAGATCCGCTCAGAGGCTGTGTTTATCTTTTTCATCACCATAAATACAAGCCCAGGAATTTACATGTTTGTGGATAAGTTAGCCTTTAAAGGCGTAAAAAAAAAAGTCTCACTTTTGTTTCTCTCACACCTTCTAAAATACCAGTTTGCTTGTTTACTAGTAGTATATTGGAAAAGGGGTTATATCATATTCCTAAATGTTTAATTAAGCTATTCCATTAAGAGCAATAAAAGCAAATGTATGCTCATCTCCTTCTCAGTTTTATAGAAAAAAATTAGGTCCTAAGCCTAAGTAAAATTATGAATCCAACTTTAATACTCCAGATTCTACTAATTTAAGATGGACTTTGATTTAGAAAAATGTCCCCTTTAGAAAATATTCATTTTCATTTATAATCTTCATATGGGGTGATGCTACCACAAGTACCATTTTGAAATAAGGTAAAAGAAAGTAAATTGCAAATTTTAATTTTCCTCACTCTGACAACTAAAATTCTGAAGTAAATCCTTTCTATGAATGTTTTTAAAGCTCATGGCTTCAATATTAACCTTTTCCATGAAAAATTCATGTACCTATCAAATTTGTTTATATGAAAAAAATATAAGTAGCTACAACTGAAGAAGCAAAGATCAAAGAATCAATAACCAAAGATATGGACTAGCATAGGATAACAGGAAATTTAAATTATATTTTGTATGATTCTGTGTGGTCTAGATAAGCCAGAGTCCACCAGTCACAAGCTGAGTGACATTAGACAAGTCATTTAACCTCTCAGGTTTGTTTTCTCACCCAGGACATTTGGATAATACATAAGAGTTGTTTGAGGGTTAAATTAGAAAATATATTTGAAGAGTCTAGGATAGAAGAAACACAATATAAGATGGCCACAAGTGAACAAATAAATGAATAAATATAACTGACCACTCTTCATGGGAAGTTAGTTAACAATTATATAACGAAGCCAAATAGTTCTCAGAGTCAAACTCATCACCTTAACCATTTATACTAGGAAAAACAGAAAGGCTACAGTTGTATTATACATCAATTAAATAATTTATTTAAAAGAATCAAAGATATTTAAGAAAGTAACAATAAAAAATTAAGATATAAAGCCTACAAAAACATAAGACAAAGAGTTAAACAGATCCAAGAGGTAATTATTTGATGAAAAATAAATAATATATCAAATAAAAATATAAAAATTTTATTGGAGCACTTATTTACCTACTCAGGACAAACTAGTTTTATTTCTAGGAATAAAGCAATTATTAATTAATAGCTCCATCAAAGTAATTCATTGCATTAACACATATTAATGGAGAAAATTCTATGTTATCTGACTCTATAAGATCCTATAATATTCAACAATCATTCATATTAGTAAAAAAAAGAAGTCCTGAAAAATTAGTAACATTCAGTAAATGAGTAAAGGAGAAATTAATTTGCTATAAAGCATATTCACAGTAAACTGACAACAAGCATCCTACTTATAGATGACATATTTAAAGCATCTCATTAAATTCAGAAATAATACAGGAATGACTCTTTCAAACCTTCTACTGAACACTGTACTTATTCCAAACAATGCAATAAGATAAAGAAAAATTATAAGGCAATGGGTGAAAAGCACAAAATTATAATTATGAATAAATGATATGGCTAGCTTCATAGGAAACTCACAAATAAATGGTCAGACTCTAAAGAAGATATATAGCAAGTACTGGTATACATTATCAGTATTAAAATACCTACAATATTTCTTTTCACCAACAAAAACCAATCCTATAACATAATAACAAAAATAAAAGCCACTTCCTATATCAAAAAGAGCTATAAATTACCCAGTATTTAATCTGATAAGAAATTTTAAAGACCTACTAGAAGACCTGAAAATGAAGAGTTCCTGTAATGACTCAACATTTTAGAGATATTATTTAAGCTCAAATTAATTTATAGAGGCAAAATAGTTCTAAGTATTTCAAGTGACTAGATAATGAAGACACTTAGGACATGCCACTCCAAAATATGCCACTTGGTCATTTTTTTTAAAATATATTTTATTGATTTTTTACAGAGAGGAAGGGAGAGAGATAGTTAGAAACATCGATGAGAGAGAAACATCGATCAGCTGCCTCCTGCACATCTCCTACTGGGGATATGCCTGCAACCCAGGTACATGCCCTTGACCGGAATCGAACCTGGGACCTTTCAGTCCGCAGGCCGACGCTCTATCCACTGAGCCAAGCCGGTTTCGGCCCACTTGGTCATATTGATAATTTTGAGCTGAAGGCACTTGAGAAATAGCAGATGCAGAAAGGGCGCTCTTTCTCTCTCTCTCTCTCTCTCTCTCTCTCTCTCTCTCTCTCTCTCTCTCTCTCTTTCTGTGTGTGTGTTCTCCCCTTTTCTATGAAAAATAGGTCATGAAATTTCCCATGAGAAAGGTGCCCTCCCTATACCAGGGAGAGAAGAACTTCCTTCCTTATCCCTAGAGGCTGGGAACCAATGCTGAAATGGATCTATGCAAACAGACTTACTAAACTAGGCCTAATCTTCCACTAGTTTTGTCACTCCCTCCATGTAAACCTCCTAGTCACTTCCCAACAATTTGCTGCCCCTAGCCCAAACACCTGTGTCTTGTTATTTCTTCACAAAGTGTTTATTTCTTTGTCTAAAAGGTATAACTTCCTGCTCTGGTCACCTTCTTTATGTCATCCTCTTTTGAAGGACCCCGTATTATATGTAATCATTTAATAAAAGGTGTATGTTTTTCTCTTGTTAACCTGTCTTTTGTCAGTTTAAGCCTTAAGGCCAGAGGAGACCCAAAGAGGGTAGAGAAGAATTTTTCCTCCTTTACAATAACATTAAAAAATAATTAGAAATTAACGTCATTGGGTTTTTAGTATTGTGTCTGAAAAGTCTTCCTCCTTAGGTTATTTTAAATTAAAAAAAAAAAAAAACCCGAAATGACTACACCACACACATGTGCATGTACACACATACACAAACACACACACACACAACTCAAGTTAGGTGAAGTGCAACAAAGAATGTTCATCTATAAACAAGCTCTTTTGTAGTGCCTTTCTCACTTTCCTCCCTCTTTCATATACAAGATGTTTCACAGAAATGATATCCAAGTATAACATTTTCCTTTACATTTGAATACTGAGAAGCCACTTCCCTTATGATATGGCAAAGATTCTTTATTTAACAACTACTCTGTTCTAGCCTTTGGGGCATTTTGATAATGGGGAGATAGAATAATACAAAGATATACCAAGAGGCAAGAATTCAAACATTCTTATGATGGAGCAATGAGTAAAGCATGACTTATAGTCCTTGCCCCTTAAACCTGTTTAAAAATTACTAGGACTCTTGCAGCGTTCTTGGCAAGATGTCCCAAAATCTTTGGACTCTTAACCACACACACCTCTGTTCAAAATACTTATATTCACCATATATAGAATTCTGGGTTGATAGGTTGTTTTCAGCATTTTAAGATTTTCTTTCACTTTCTTTTGGCCTCCATAGTGTTTGATAAGAAGTCAGCAACAAAATCATTTTTCCTCTGTATGTAAAATGTCCTTTTTTGCTGGATGCTTTCAAGATTTTTTATTATCTTTGGGTTTTCAGCAGTTTGACTATAACTGCCCAGGCATCATGTTCTTTGTGTTTATCCTCCTTGAGTGTCACTGAGCTGCTTGAATCTGTAATATTATGCCTTTCATCAACTGGGAAAATTTGGGGCCATTGTTTCAGCAAATATTTTTCTCATTTTCTCTCTCTCTTCTCTTTCTGATAATGTCCACAGGTCACTGAGAAGCTACTTATTTATTTTTCTATTCTTTTCTCATTCTAAAAATTGGATAATTTCTCTTAAATTATCTTTAAGGTCACTGACTTTCTTCTTTTGTCAGCTCTACTTTTTGGTTAAGTGAAGTTTCTATTTCAGATGTTTTATTCTACAAGTCTAAAATTTACATTTTGTTCTTTTTTATCATTTCTAATTATCTGATAAGATTTCTTTTTTCATCCCCCCTGAGTATATTTCCCTTTACTTCTTTGAGCATAGGTATAATAGGTGCCTTAAAATTCTTATCATTCTAACTTCTGGGTCAGCTTGGAGTTGTTATTCTTTGATTGCTTTATTTATTTAATAATAAGTCAGATTTCCCTAGTTCTACATATTTGAAGTCATTTGGGATTGTATCCTGGACATTTGAATGTTAATTAAATTTTATTTTAATCCTCAAAGAGTGCTAATTTTTTTAAAAGCAGACAATTAACTTGGTTGAACTCGAACTGCCAACTCTGTCTTCTAATTAGAAGCTCAAAGTCAGTCAATTATTTTCCCTGTATCTGAATTCTATCCCACTCAATAGTGGTTCTGAAATTATCCAGAGATTTAGGCAAAGTTTACATGCATGTTTGGAAGCTTCATTTTTCCACACCTCTCTTTACTAGGACTTCCAGTGGCTGTAGTCACCTAAATCTACATTCTCTGAACCTCAGACCAGAGAACTAGCTTGAGTTTCCTATCAGAGTTTTAGCTACCTTGTGCAAACATGATCACAGTGTGCCCTTAGGCTGAAGGCATAAAAACGGCATCTCACCCCATGCTATCCTCCACCTCCTCCCCTCCAAATTTAGACTACCCTTCAGTAAGAGCTTAATTGGAAGGAGAATCTATGAAAGCTTTTTTTATTCTTGATTTGGCTGAGTGCTACAAGAGACACTGAATTGATTCTTTTTTTAAAAAAATTTTATTAATTTTTTTTAATCCTCACCCAAGGATATTTTTCCATTGACTTTTTTTTTTTTTTTTGATAGTGGAAGGGTGAGGGAGAGATAGAGAGAAACATCAATGTGAGAGAGACACATCTATTGGCTGGCTCCCACACATGCCCAGACCAGGGCCTCGGATCGAGCCTGCAACCAAGTACATGCCCTGACCTGGAATCAAACCAGTGACCTCTCGGTTCATAGGTCAACACATATACACTGAGCCACACCAGCTGGGCATGGAATTGACTCTTGAAAATTTCTCATAAATTTATAATTAGTCATCAAAGTGTACTCTTTATTGTACTTTTGAACTTGAAGCCTATAGTCTTAGTAACATTGTCAAATCTAGAAGTGATGTTGCATTTAAACACTCTTCATCATTTTTTTCTATTTAAAAATACCTAAAGCGTTGATGAAAGCATGTTGAAAAACATAATACAGAATTATAAGAGAAAGAAATAAAAGGTATATTGCTGATAATACAGGTCACCTTACTTTGTTGGGAGGTTAATAGTGCATCCCTTCTTGGCAAAGAGGCAAGAAAAGTATAGCAATAATGAGAATGTTTATTTGTCCAAAAAGAGGCAACAAATTTTATTTGTCTAAAAGTAACAGTTCTGAGAAGTTCTTGTCTTTCTGATAATCTCAATTCTCCAATGGCAGAAGAAATTACTTTAAAAACTACTACTTTGGACCTAATTCTAACCAGAGAGGAAATTATTTGATGATGGGAAAATGATAAAAAGTCTTGGAAGAGAGCATCCCTATCATCTTAGTTTACAGTAGGAAAGCCTGTTAAAAGCCTGTTGACAAAAGCCTGCTGAGACATTTAAAGAGGCATATTCAAGATATTTTAATTAATAGTTTCATTGTATATGTATCAAAAAATGACTCTTGAATGGTTGAACTCAAGAGAATTGGGAACCTCTTATTGATGCAATTCCAATTATGGGCAGGCAAATAATCTCAGAAGAAAGAAACAAGGGGGAAATGCATGAAAAAAATAACGTAAGAATGGAGAAAAAACAAAACACAAATAACTGTGAATGTGCATGAAATCATGGTATCAGGTCCAAACTAAGTCAACTTAGATTTACCAACTTCTAAGGACAAGAAATTTTTTCAAATTTATGTATATATGTATGTATGTATTTACTATTTTAATTAATTAATTAATTAATTAATTGTTAATCCTTGCCTCAGGATATATTTTCCATTGCTTTTCAGAGAACATAGGATGAAGGGAGGGATGGAGAGAGGAGAAGTTTAAAAGAGAGAGAGGACAGAGAGAGAGAGAGAAAAGCATTTAATGTGAGAGAGACACATCAACTGGTTGCCTCAAGCACGTACCCCAACTGGAGGCGGGGAGTGAACCCCAACCCAGGTACATGCCCTTTACCAGGAATCAAACCCTTGACCCTTCTATGCAGGAGCCAACACTCTAACCAATGAGCAACATCGGCCAGCATAATAAAACTTTTTAAAATGTCATTTTACAAACAAGAAGGTGAACAAAAGAAAGCTAGGCCAATTGCATGGGAAAAGGGGTATTATGTTGAAGTTTGATAGAAAGAAAACAGAACATTTAAATTCCTGTTTTTGCTTCTGATTTCTCTGCCAAGTATAAAACAAGCATTCATTAGGGAATACAAAATCCAAAGGTAGTAAAGTTGTTTTATATGAATTCAAATCATTTGGCTTACATCTAGAATTTTGTATCCCAAAATTCTAAGAGAACTTATAAATAAAATCATTCAACAACAATCCTTGTTTTATGAGAAATCTCAGAGAAGGGCAAAAGAATCTGAAAACTGGAAGGAAGCCAATGTCAGTCCCACTTTCAAATAGAAGATGTTAGGTTTGGCAAACAACCCACTGGATACAAAGATGGATTACTAAAGAACAGATGGTAAATGCCTAGAAGAGAAGGCAACCATCAGAAAATGTCTAAGATTGACTTGCTACATTCCACTCAGATTTTGCTCTTACAGGATTATAGGACTTGTCTAATATCAAGGACACAAAGCTTATAGGGACTTCAGTGAGTCCATTAACAAAAAGATAGTTCTCTTTTTATTCTTTTCTATAATGGATTGAATGCTAAGAAAGATGATCAGATTAGCCCTGGTAGATTTTCTGTACACAAGGAACAGTGACTTGTGTAGTAATGAATTGGTGTCAACCCATAAAATAATGCTGACAGGTGTTATGGGTTGAATTGTCTCATCCAAAACAGATATGTTGAAGTCCTATGCACCAGTACCTAGAAATGTGACCTGATTTGGAAGTAGGGTCTTTGCAAATGTAATTAATTAACATGAGTTCATTAGGATGGGCCATAATACAATATGACTGTTTTCCTTATAAGAAGAGGAAAACACCATGTGAAGACACACACACACACACGGACACACGGACAACACCATGTGACAGCGGAGACAGAGACTGAAGTGCTGCAGCTGCAAGCCAAGGAATGTCAAGAAACCACTAGAAACTAGGAAGAAGCAAGGAAGGATTCTCCTTTACCAGTTTCAGAGCAAATATGACCTGATCAACACCTTAATTTCAGATTTCTAGTCTCTAGAACTCGGAGAGAATAAATTTCTGGGTATCCTTTTAAACCATACAGCTTGTGGAACGTTACACAGTACCTAGGCAACTAATATCACAGGTGTCTGCCAGAATCAGCAGCCTGATTCTGATTCTGTCCATATGACATTCTAGCAACAGTTAGATTAAAGACAGTATAGATATGCTAAAAAGACTAGGAACAAAAATTATAAGAATAAAAATGCACTTAATTTAAAATAATAATGTATAACTAGTTTAATGTAAAGTTTTATCACCATTTAAAAATAAAACTACAATACAAGTACATGTAGATTTATTTATATTTTCAAATTTTTAGTTACCCAGAAACTCAAGAAAGTCATTGTTCTTTTTTTATTAACTTATATTTTTTTAAATATAGTTTTTATTTATTTCAGAGAGGAAGGGGAGAGGGAGAGAGATAGGAACATCAATGATGAAAGAGAATCACTGATCAGCTGCCTCCTGCACCTGAGGATAGAGTCCACAACCAGGGCACATGTCCTGACCGGGAATTAACAGTGACCTCCGGGTTCATAAGTCAATGCTCAGCCCTTGAGCCACACCGGCTGGGCCCATTTTACCATTTTAATAAGCATAGCTGGGGCAGTAAGTTTAATTTCAAATGCAATGCATTAAAGAGGTCTGAATAATTAGTTCTCATTCAAAGGAAAATGATCAAAAGGAACAATCTCAAAACCAGGCCATATTAAAATTTGTAGAAAGTGACAAAGTACTAGTAAATTGACAGGATTTAGTGTGGAGAAGAGATGACTCAAAGTAGGCTTTACATTGTCTACAAGTACTGAAGAAGCATCTGACTGCTTTTTTATGACCTCAGCAGGCTGGGCTAGTTTCAAAGTATCTCACACTCCTAATACTAATACTAAGGTGCATCAAATAACATGCTATCTGCAGTTTCTATTAAGGATAAAAGTGTCACATTGTGGCTGGTAATGTAAATACAATATTCTATTCTGAGACACCTTTTGCCCCACATTTTTTTCTTTATTGATTAAGGTATTACATATGTGTGCTTATCTCCACATTGCCCCCCCCCATCCTCCCACTCAGGCCCTCACCCCTGTGTCCATTGGTTAGGCTTATATGCATGCATGCAAGTGCTTTGGTTGATTTCTCCCCCTTACCCACACCCTCCTCAACCTTCCCTCTGAGGTTTGACAGTCTGATCAATGCTTTTCTGTTCTCTGGATCTGTTTTTGTTCATCAGTTTATGTTGTTCATTATATTCCACAAATGAGTGAGATCATGTGATATTTATCTTTCTCTGACTGGTTTATTTCGCTTAGCATAAGGCTCTCCAGTTCCAACCATGCTGTTGCAAACAGTAAAAGTTCCTTCTTTTTCACAGTGGCATAGTATTCCATTGTGTAGATGTACCACAGTTTTCTAATCCACTCATCTGCTTATGGGCACTTAGGCTGTTTCCAAATCTTAGCTACAGTAAATTGTGCTTCTATGAACATAGGGGTGCATATATCCTTTCTGACTGGTGTTTCTAGTTACTTGGGATATATTCCAAGAAGTGGAATCATTGGGTCAAATGGGAGTTCCAGTTTTAGTTTTATGAGGAAACTCCACACTGTTCTCCACAGTGGCTGCACCAGTCTGCATTCTCACCAGCAGTGCACAAGGGTTCCTTTTTCTCCACATCCTCGCCAGCACTTGTCATTTGTTGATTTGTTGATGATAGCCATTCTGACAGGTGTGAGATGGTACTGCATTGTCATTTTGATTTGCATCTCTCAGGTGATTAGTGACTTTGAGCATGTTTTCATATGTCTCTTGGCCTTCCTTACGTCCTCTTTCAAAAAGTATCTATTTAGGTCCGTTGCCCATTTTTTGACTGGGTTATCTTCTGTTTGTTAAGTTGTATGAGTTCCCTGTAAATGTTGGAGATTAAACCCTTATCAGTGATAAGATTGGCAAATATGTTCTCCCATGCAGTGGGCTTTCTTGTTGTTTTGTTGATGGATTCTTTTGCTGTACAAAAGTTTTTATTTTGATGTAGTCCCATTTGTTTATTTTCTCTTTAGTTTCCATTGCCCTAGGAGCTGTATCGGTAAAGATATTGCTTCGACATATGTTTGAGATTTTGCTGCCTGTGGATTCTTCTAATACTCTTGTGGTTTCCCATCTTATGTTTAAGTCCTTTATCCATTTTGAGTTTATTTTTGTGTATGGTGTAAGTTGGTGGTCTAGTTTCATTTTTTACATGTATCTGTCCAATTTTCCCAACACCATTTATTAAAGAGACTGTCTTGACTCCATTGTATGTTCTTGCCTCCTTTGTCAAATGTTGAGCAGAAAAGAGATAGAGGAAGACATAAACAGATGGAAGAACATAACCGTGTTGGTGGATTGGTAGAATCAACATCATTAAAACGTCCATACTACCCAAAGCAATCTATAGATTCAATGCACTCCCCATTAAAATACCAATGGCATATTTCACAGACCTTGAATGAACTCTCCAAAAATTCATCTAGAATAAAAAAAGACCCCTAATAGCAGCAGCAATCCTGAGAAAGAAGAACCAAGTAGGAGGGATCTCAATACCAGATATCAAGCTGTATTACAAAGCCACTGTTCTCAAAACTGCCTTGTACTGGCACGAGAACAGACATATAGATCAATGGAATAGAATAGAGAACCCAGAGATGGACCCAAACCACTAAGCTCAATTAATATTTGCCCCACATTTTAACATGCCTTAAATCAGTAGTTGTTTTACAAGCACTGACTGCCAAATGGCAGTCATAAAGGAGCTTTCACCAACTGTGCATGGACAGGCTAGGACATAGCTGCTCACATTTTTGTCAATCAATTGAGTTATGTGCATTGCTGGGATGTCACAGGTTGAGTATAATTGCCATTTAAAGTGTCTTTAAAATTTTAACAACGAAATGAAACTATTGCGCATGAAGAAAGGGATGGGAACAGAGCAGAAATGTATATGTTTGAGGAGCAAATATTAATTAGCAAAGCAAATATTAATCATGGGAAGAATGCCTGCAATTCTATGTTCTCTTGCAATAAATCCATCAAATGCTTTACTAGACTGAGGAAAATACAGGGCATTTTGCTATATTTTGGAAATACTTTGCATGCTAAAAGATTGCCTATCTCCTACTAAACAATATAAAATGAAAGCAAGAAGTACTGCCATATGTCTTGTAATAGACGAAAGAATGTTAAAAAAGAAGAGGCTGAAGTGACCCATTCATGCATAAAATAAGGCACTGTATCATAGTTAATTAGCAGCATTTTGTTCTTAGTGAAATATAACTAATGACACATCTTATGATTGATAATCTTAGATTTAATATGGCACTTTCTATTAATACAGAACTTTACAAGTTACAAAGCATTTCCATAAATATCATTTTAATTTACCTTAACAGCTACACGAAATAGGAATAAATCTTTTTTTATAACCATTTAACAGAGTAAAAAATGCTCAATAGATAATTAACTTGAATGGGTCACATGTCTAACATGTGACAAAACAGAAGCTAGAGTTAAAGATTCCTGATATCTATACCAGGGCTTATTCTACTTAAAACAATAGTGAGGGGTTAATTTATATTTTTCCTGGAAATATTTATGAAAATTAGGTCTAGTGAAGATAACTTCTACAATATATAAAAATTCAAAAGGAGCTCGCCTGTTATATATGATATATAAAAATTCAGAAGAACCTTGCCTTTTGATAACAAACTTAATGAACAAATAATGTTTTCAAAGCCATTTTCATTTTTACCTGGTGTAAGAAGAGACTCAGAAAATAGAACTCCTCCAGAAAGTTGAAAATGATGCAAACAAAAACCAACTTTCTCTCCTGAGAAAGAATAAATGGCTTTATTATTTTACCTCTAACTAAATTAATGTAATTCTAAAATTAAAAATTGTTGTCAAGATTTCATCATTTAGGCTCACACATATACATGACCACAAACACAAAACATGTAATTTTTAAATATTTATCTGTTTTCTGAGGCAAATATTAGCCTCTTTAACACAGCTCTTGATAAGAAGCATACAAATATTCTGATTTAAAATAAAGAACTATCGTGTACTGCAGTTTTACATAGTCTCACAACCTCAACCATTTTATTCTTAACTGTATCTTAATATTGACAACCATACTGTGAAGTGTCATCACCACCATCATCATGTCACTATCACCTACATCATCATCGCCACTATCAATACCATTAGCATCACCATTATCAACACCATTACCATCACTAACGTCATCATCACCATTATCAATGCCATTTGACAGAGAAAGAGACTGAGGTTCAGAGCAACTATACAAGTAGCTCAAAGGCACTCTGCCAACAAGTGGGTTGATTCCACCTTTTGGCTATTGTGAATAATGCTGCTATGAAGAATGTTGTACAATCATCTGAGTCTCTGCTTTCAGTTCTTTTGGTTATATATCTAGGAGAGGGATTGCTGGATCCTATGGTAATTCTATGTTTAACTTTTTGAAGAACTGCCAAACTCTCTTCTACAGGAGCTGCACCATCTTACATTCCCACCAACAATGCATAAAAATTCCAATTTCTCCACATCCTCTCAAATATTTATTTTCAATCCTATATAATAAAAGCATAGTATGAAAATTGTCCCCTCCACTGGAGTTCTTCTGGGAGTTCAACCAGGGGGCCTGGGTAGGGCCGGCTAGGGAAGGGAGGGAAGCCCTGGCCAGCAGCCAATAGGGACCCTGCCAGTGCACGAATTTCATGCACGGGGCCTCTAGTTGTTGTTTTTTTTATAATAGTCATCCTAATGGGTGTGAAGTGGTATCCCACTGTGACCATTGTCCATTTTTAAGTGGGTCACTTTTTTCTTTTTATTGTTGAGTTACAAGAGTTCTTTATACAGTCTAGACATTCCTTTTGATCAAACAACATCTGCTACATATTGATAATGCCCAGCATGAGACTGATAAATGAAAGAATCCCCTATTATGGTTTGCATTTAGATATTGCCAAAGAATTGCATGTTTAGGGGAAATTTAATGTGGAATGAAAAGCATTTTCACTAAGTTTATTCAACAACCAGAGCAAGCACAGTGTTTAGTACTCATAACAAATGCAGCTGCAGTTACCACCCACCCTTTTGTGCATATCATACCTCCTTGTATGAGTTTTCATTTTTTAAGATACATGACTTTAAGGGCCACTCTCAAACCCCAGAAATTACTTTAAAATTCATGGTAAGTTCCAGTGGATGGGATCAGGAGCTGTCATTTGGTTATTAATGAAGAGCTCTGAAATAGCAATTTTAGAAAACCACAGGCTGGTGGGAAATGGTATTTTATTAAATGCTACAAAACCTCCAAGCACAAAATGAACCAGGGTGGGGAGAGATAAGCTGTTTCTGTGAGTGACTCAATGATGCCTCTCCATTCCCTTATGGCAGAACGTGTCAGGGTTGCACTAAGGATTCCCATTCAAATCAAGCCGCTATGGACAGCCCAGATGGAATACAAATAGATGCAGGAGAAGTGGAGCAGGGTTAGCGAAGTGTGCAGTTGGCGAGATTGATGTTGATACCCTTCACTGCCAAGTGAAATGCCAATAATGCTTGTATAGCATTTTGTGAGGGCAATGGGAGTATTGATTCCTGAGCAATAATAAAGAATGAAGCTGCTCTCTCAGGTATAAAAATATTGGCAACTGTTACAAAGAATTGACTCATAGCGCCTGAGTGCTGGCCTATCTTAATACAAATAATTCAGGCTTCAGAAGGATTTCAAGAGCAGCCAGGCATGATTCTCAGACACCGACTCTGCTATTAATTTACCTGAGGCTTTCAGGGGCCTCCCAGCCTATCAGCCAATTGGTCTTACAGAGCAGGAGCTAAATGGATACCTGAGGTCTCACTGAGCATTGAGAGAAGACAATAAAAATGAAGAAAGAAAGAAAAGGAAGAAAGGAAGCAAAAAAAAGACTATAAAATTTTTATAGATTAAAGTTGCAGATTCCATTTGTGTTTCTTTCTGAAAAGGAAGTAATATGTGTGGAAACCACATAAGCAAAGAACACTGCTTTTCAACACATTTCCATTAGAGGTGTGGTTTCTGGGAATGTTGTATGCTATGGATTGCAATGTCTTACACAATAAAACCAAAATACAACATTTGCAAATGTATAGACCTATTATATTTAATGATATGATATACTTGGCAGAAAAGCTCACAAACATTGTAAATTTACATAGAGCTGGTAAATTGGCCTGAGAAGAGATAGAATGCCCCACTCCCATAGTCATCCATTCCTAAAATAAGTAACCTTTAAAGAAATAAAAATAAATCATCACCACTGGGACACCTAAATAAATGTCTTAACTTTTGCAAAGGGTAGAAAGCACTTCATGTTACATGAACTCAGTACCTAGCTTAGGGACCATAACCCTAAGATATACTGGAAACTTTAAAATATATATACACACACTTATAGTTAATATTTAATCACACACACACACACACACACACACACACACACAGCAAGATATATACTGGCTTAAGCCTAATTATCCCTTAACAGGTGAAGGGTATGTTGAAAGTTAAAAAAAAAGAGGTTGGGTCATTATAATAAAATTTATCCATTCAGATGTTCCTTAGCTTTTCCAAAATATGTTCATATATGAGTAATTTATTTTGCTTTGTTGTTATTGTTTTTTGTTTACTTTGTTCACTATTCAGCTCTCAATCACATCTAAGGACACATTGCACAACATGGGTAAAAAAGGAGAATTAAAATGGACTGGATTTGGAAAACAATAGGCCAATACAAACTTAACATCAACAATATCAAAGAAGCACTGGGAACCTAAGCCAGCTTGTGAAATAACCCACACTAGCTTAAATAGGGTTCTGCAGAAGCACAGATTTTCTTAATATACGGGGTGTCCCAAAAATGTATACACACTCAATTTTGGAAGTGAAATGTATTTTAATAAACACTGCCTTTATAATTATTCAAAGTGTGTGTATACATTTTGGGGGATACCCTATAGTTTAAAAATCCCTAGCAAAGATAGTCTTTTTAAAATAGAAGCTGTTGAAGATAAAAGAAACAGTTATTCTCATGTGCTGCTGGTGGGAATGCAATGGTTTTCCCATTGGCAATGCCTCAATATATATCAAAAGTTTTAACATGTTGCATAAATAGATTCTGAAATTGTACATTTAAGCATAGATATTTACAATGATTTAGCCATAGGACTGTTCAGAGCTGTGCTATTTATAATATTGAAAAATTGAAATAAAAATATGTAAATTCTAAAATCAGGGAACTGAGTGATTTTAAGTGAAATAGGTTTCAACTCTTAATTAAGGAGGAGGAAAATCCAAAGTCACTGTGATTGACAATGCAGGTTGCCCAATGTCAGTATCATCTCACACCCTTTTTCCTTTGAGATAAGTTCTTGATTTTGTTAATTTAGTCACCCCACCTCCATCTATCTCAGAAAAGGTGACCCTCTGCCCAGTTTTATGGAGTGAAAGTCAACCAGTTATCTCTTGACCTTTATCAATGATGAGAGGAAATAGACATTTTTACTGCTTAGGACAGTTTGGCTTGAAATGTTCTGCTTTAAAAATACTATTATATGTTTACAATACTATAAATATATTCTATATCTATATTACAAATATTATTTCTACTACAAATCATAGCTGATTGCATTCTCAATAATACATTATTTTTAAGATATCATTTTTAAAAGCAAGACTATAAAACTGTATATAATCTTTGGCTTCATGTTTGTTATCAGACATTACATAAATATATTCCAAAATACTGTTTATCTTGCAGAGTAATCATGATATAATTCATGGTTTTTTATTTATGTGGCTATGTATTCTAAATTTACATATATATATATAAAAGCCTAAGCAACTGTTATGACCGAATGATCAGAACAACCATCAACCAGTCGCTATGACACACACTGACCACCAGGAGGCAGACACTCAATGCCGAAGCTGCCCCCTGGTGGTCAGTGCGCTCCCACAGCCAACCTCCCATGGCCCTTCCCCTCACCCAGATGGCCCCCCCATAGGTCTCAATCAGGGGGCCAACCAACCTCCCACGGCCCTTCCCCCAGGCCAACTGGCCACACTGGCCAGGGCAAGAAAAGTAATTTTTAAAATCACTACCAATATTACTTAAAAATAAACAATTTGCTGGTTATGTTTGTTTATCTGGTTCTATAGCAATTGAGAGCAAGGATATTCTAGCTATATTTTAAGAAAGAGATAACAAGGTTCAAAGAATCTAATTTTGCTTCCATAACAGCAGGTATCATTTAGAATTAGGTCCCCCACTGCATTATTGGTCTGTGCAGTAGGTACTAGAAGAGGAGATGCATATTATCTAAAATTGAAAACATTTTCCTATTGCTATTTTGATATAATAAGATAGCTTCATTATTTCATTAATTTATTAAAAACATGTATTGAGTGTTCCAAGCAACATCCTAGGTAGGCAAAGAAATGAAAAAGGCCTCTACTCTGTAGGAGCTCACAGTAGAAAAGGCAAAATAGGCATGTAAAACTTTACACTATAATAAGCTACTGCTGAAATGAAGGCATGGGAAAAGTGAGTAAAAACATAAAGAAGAAAGTTATTAGTTCTAAGGACATTATAGGGAAGGTACACAGAGGCAATGGTACATGACTTTGGCTTTAAATAATTAGTAAAAATGACCCACAGACTGGAGGAGCCAATCCTGACAAAGAAAAAAACAAAGAAGTATGATTATATACGGGTTTCCTGGGAAAATTCAATAGGTTGGCTTGACTGCAATATAAAAATGCAGTGGAAAATGGGAAAGGAAGAAGATAAAAAGTAAAATGTGTATTCACTTCAATCTTCAGACAATGAGGAACTTGCCAAAGTTTTTTTAAAACACGCTAACACAGCGGTTCTCAACCTGTCGGTCACAACCCCTTTGGTGGTCAAACGACCCTTTCACAGGGGTCGCCTAAGACCATCCTGCATATCAAATATTTACATTACGATTCATAACAGTAGCAACATTACGGTTATGAAGTAGCAACGAAAATAATTTTAGGGTTGGGTCACAACAGGAGGAACTGTACTTAAAGGGCCAGAAGGTTGAGAACCACTGCACTAACAGCATGGTCATATCTCAGTCTTAAATAACATTAGAATATAGTCTGAGGGAAAAATATTAATGCAGAGTGGCTACTTAGAAAGATAAGAAATAATGAGAAGGTAAAAAATAATGAGGAGTCCATTGTATATATATACCATGTCTTTTTTATCCAACCACCTATCAAGGGACACTTGCTTTGGGTTGTTTCCATATCTTGGCCATCATGAAAAAAGATGCAATACTAGTCAGCCACAAGAAAAGATGAAATATTGCCATTTGCTACAACATGGATGGATCTTGAGAATATCATGCTAAACAAAATTAGTCACACAGAAAAGTTAAGAACCATATGATTTCACTCATGTGTGGGATATAAATCTGAAAGCAACAAATGAACAAACAAGACAAACCAAAAATATCATAGACATAGACAATAGTAAGGTGTTTACCAGAGGGGAAGGGATGTGGAGGACAAAAGGAAATTTGACTTTGACTAGTAGGCACACAATGCAATATACAGATAATATATCATGAAATTGTACACTTGAAACCTATATAATTTTATTAACCAATATCACCTGAATAAATTTAACAAAAATCTATTTCAGAAATAAGGAGGATATAAAATGGGGCAATGATAATGGAATTAGAGATGAGTGCAGGATTAAAGGAGACATTTAAAGGTAGAATTAATGGGATATCATAGCAGTTGTGTAAATGGATGAATAGTAAGAAAACTGGTGATTTCAACTTGATAATTCAAGGGCTAAGAAGATTGTACCTTAAGAATTGGTTTGAAGGGGGAAATATAATAAGCTTGGTTTTCAAAATTATGACCTTGAAATTCCTGAGCGAGATGCAGGTAAAGATGGCTAATAAGAATTTGGTAATATCTTTATTGCTTTAGTTTCTTGCTTTCTCAAAATAAGAATTATCTTTAAATACCATTTAAGAGGAGAGATACAAACATTCTCCCTGACCACTAGCCTAAAGCAGCTACAAAAAAGCAAACAAACAAACAAACAAACAAACACAACAAAAACCCTGCCCATTTAATTTAGGAATGGAATGAGGGAAAGTCATCAGGGATTAATCAAAATCCAAAGCCTATTCCCAGCTTGGTTATGGAGTTTGAATTCACAATACTCGTTTGCTCTGTAAAATACAAGCTGTAATATTAACATAACATTTTGCCTCGGGCCCTTGAAATGCCTAGAGTTTTTACAAAAGCAAAGCCAACCTCTGGAGAAGCCTTTTACATCTCAGCGCTCATGGGACTTCAGAATTGTTATTCCACCTGCAGAGTAGCAATCAATAAAAAATTACAAACCACCAAGTAAGCACCATGAGGGAATATCAGCCAAAACAGAAAACAGGAAAATAAGTACCTTCAAGTACGTGAAATAAAAAAATAATAATACAAAAGTGTTTGTAAAAATATATAGGTAGATAAAAGAGGTAAATGGAAAAAAGAAAACATGAGGAAAGATTAAAACAATATGAGAAAGGAAATAATAGACTTGAGATAGAACCATTATGAAAAGATTGTCATTGAAATAAAAACATTCATGAATATGTAAGAATAACCTATGTTGTGAATTATAAAACACATAGTACTTAATGACAAGGGGAACAATATAAAAATTTGTGGGAAGAGATGACCACATAGCATCTGGCTGTGAAAATCAGTGGGAATTTTGTCTGCCAGGGAGAGACAGAAGTCTGCTAGAGACACAGGTGCCCTCCTAAAGAGCCAATGCACAAATCTCATTCAGGGCCACACACCCTGGGCTCTGGCAGGAGGAGGGCAGAGCAGATTGAGTTGTGTGAAGAGAGACTGGGATTTGTGACTCTGGAGAGAGAGCTGAGGGGAGAGCCGCCACGACTGCTGTGCTGAGTTGCTCCCCCACAAGGCAGATGCCCTCTTTCTTGGGTGCAGCACTCTCCTCCGAGTCTTGCAACCAAGGGAGCAGTGAGCAGCAGGAGAGGATCTCCTTTTGCCTCTGTCACTTCCTTTCCTAAGTCCACACAGCCTCTGTCCTGTACTCTGCCCACTCTCTGCCTGTCTGAGTGTTTAATGTCACTTTTCACTGTAATAAATCCTGCCACTGGCACTTAAAACACCTCCTATGTGGGTGTCCCTGAAATTCTTTTTCCGTGACCTCGTGGAAGGACCTATTTCCTCCAGACGTACATGAGAGGAAATGAAACAGAAATTTTTGTATAACATATTAATTTCCTCTGGAGAGCATCTACTACAGAATAGGCAAAAATAACCAAGTAGACAGACTGACTTGTCCAGCTGACGTTAGCCAGTCTTTGCTCTTTTCTACCCTAGTGCAATGACGTCAGTTCAGCAAAGCTGATCTAGTTACCTCCTTTGCTGAAAGCTTAATCTGCCACTTACAAAGATCAAAAGTGAGCCCCTCAAGGAGTCCAATTAGCCCTTTGACAGCAAACTGACTTCATTAGATCCCTTTAACCCAGGCATTTACGTGATTTATCTTTGACCAGAACTAACACAAACTTGACATGAGGTCGCTTTTCCTTCTTATAAGCTCTCAGTCAACACGCCATTACACTTTTTGTGCAGTGTGTTTGATCCACCACACAGAATCCTGAATAATTTTACATGGTGTCAAGGGACCCATTTTACAGGAAAAGGGATGTTATAGATGGTACATGATTATAAGATTCTCCAAGATCATTCATACCCATAAACTTTTGCATGTCACAACCTGTGGAAGGCACAGCTGAAGTGCCAGCTTATGATACTCTGCAAGGATGTGTAAGCACCCTCCAAGACTGTATATGCTTTAAATCTGTGGTTACCAACATGGGGCACATGCCCCACCGGAGGCAGGCGATTTTAAGTGGGGCAATTTGAGAATGAGTTATTAACAGTGAATTTTTTTAAATTTCTTATGGTCCTAGGGGCCTCATATACAGTATATAAATGTATATTGTGACATACTTATGCATTTCAGTTCTCTTATGTTTTGAAACTGCTATTTTTTTCATATCACTTCACATTCTTATTTTTTTTAACAATTTCTTAGTGACTTCTTCCTCAGTACTTGAACTGTGTTTACATTCTTTAATTTTTCTCTTTCATGAATGCCATGTTCTTTGGAAGCTTGTTTAGACCAAGTTAATGGCCCTTTAGGCTTCCTCCACATGAATAGGAGTTCACTTTTTGAATAATAAGAATTATATGTCATGGGGGAGAGAGGACCTAAGGATTTTAGAGATGCTTAGGTGGGGCATGGCCAAAAAAAAAGGCTGGGAACCTGATGTAGCACGTCCCTAATGGCAAAACACCATTACTCCTAGTGACTAACTCAAGGGATTTGTGCATCCTGTGCCTGAAACTCTGGGATCTGCATGTTTACAAGTTTTGGCTACCAGAGGAAGAATATGTCCACCAGGGGACACAACAAAAATCCCATTATATTTCAAGCTATGGCTGCCATCTAATCACCTCAGGTTTCTTGTGCATAAGAAAAGAAGGCAAATAAAGGAAGAAGAATCATTCTGTCAGAGGTAATAAACAGTTAATAGTGATGATAAGGAGGCGGTAAGGACAAGGTAGAATTTGTTGGGGGGGGGGTGTTCATGTTTCTTGGTATCCTACTCCCTAATTTTGATGGAAAATGGATAAGTTCTGCAGTCACACCCAAGAAGAAGGTAGTGACCAGGGACTCAGAACACTGAGGAAAGAGGGTTTGAGTCACCCTACTAGGTCAGCCAAGACCACATTATCTAAAATAAATAGCAGAAAAGGAAGACGATCAATATTGGTGACAATGGTAAGGGCTGTAGTTCATCATACTAGCTGGCCTCATGTTATATCGAGGCAAGAGGTCCACCAAAATTTTGTAAGAGCTTCTCCCATAATTCTTATGCAAAAAGTGGATCCAACCAATACAAGGTGTGGGCTGCAATAGGTGCTGTGAAATGCTGTCTATGATCCTCCCCCTTTGAGATTCAAGCATTTCTTTTCTCGGTTTCTGAAAATGTCAGCAGCTGAGTATCTCTTCAAGGAATGCCAGTAGTTGAAGAGGGTTCCCCACCCTAAAACCTCACCAGTGTCCAAAGAGTAACAGACGTGGAGCTTCCCAAGGTACCCTAAATGCATATATTTATGTATTAATATTTGTATCATTATTTCTGTAGTTAATAACAAGACTCTAAGAGTGGAGACTTCATCCAGTCATTGTCACTAAATGACACTTCAAAATGTTCACTGTCTTTGTTCAGAATTCACCCTTACCATCCTTTAACTTCTAATTTATAGATCTTTTCCTGCTAGCCTCCCAAAAATATTAATTTTAATAGGTTTGAAAGAATTCATTTGTTAAATATTTCAGGCTTGATGGTGCTTGGGAAGAAATGTTGTTTCATAATTCTATCAGTTTTTTTCATGGTTACTGACTTGTTTAGGCTCCCCCATTTTATAATTTGGTAATTTCTATTTTCTCTGGAAATCATCCATTCCAGGATCCCAAATGTATCTTAATAGAGTTATATAATTTATTTCTTTTCTGCATCCCTGATTATTTCTCCAATTTCCTTTTGATTTAGTATAATGTGCTCTCTGTGATTTTCTTTATTGAGCAAGCTAATGGATTATCTATTTTATTGACTTTTCCCCTAAAGAGTCTTTTCATGGATTATCAATTTTGATATGGAGTTTTTCCTCTCTTTTTTAATTATTTTCTGCTTTATTGTGATTATTTCCTTCTTCCTCTTTCCTTTGGTTTAATTTGTTGGTCATTTTCTAGTTTCTCATGTAGAATGTAATTCACTTATTTTATCATTATTTTTGCTCTGCAAGATGAATATTAAAATCTTTGCATTTTTCTCTAATCAAAGCTTTGCCCATATGCCATAGGACTTGAAAATTGTATTGTCATTATCATTATTTCCTCATTACTTTGTCATTTCTTTTTAAATTTACTCTTCTACTTTACTTTTTAATTACCCAAAAGTAATTAAACAGAAGAGACAAGTCTTCATGTTGATCATATTGATGAATTTTCTTCTTTTAAAATAAATTATGGCACACTTATATGTTTATGTCTCCCTTGATTTTAGGCTGGGAGATTGTGGCTTTAGAATATTATTATTCACAGCTCTTGCTTTTTCTGTTACCAATCCAAAACTGACATTCACTCTACCTTTTGGAGGCACATCTGTCTCAGTGGATGTGAAATGACTTCCACGATATATTGTTAAGTAGAACAACAAAAAAGTATAAAACACTATACATAGTATGCTACCTACTGTATAAAAAGCATATGTGCATTTATTTGTTTTTGCAAATAGAAACACTTTATAAGTCTGAATCAGAACCTAATAAACTTGATTACCTATGTATGTGGGAGTGTGAGGGTAGGAGGGATAAGGAGTGTATATACTTTTCACACTTGGAATAATATTAGTGCTCTATATATGCAAAAAGTAAATTTAAAACCAACATGAACAGGAGAAACAAACACATCTGTATTTCAGCTGAAGGGGGAAAATGAATCTACCCAAGTATTTTTGAAGAATGTAATTTGACTACATACTCTTAGTCTGAAGAAAGTAAAAATTGCAAATATATACTGAACTATTATTACTTTTCAGTAGATGAGATATAAAAATCCCGAAACAATTTTAGGTATAATATAGAGTTGAACAAATAAATAAATATTTTAATGTTGTTGAGAATTCCAGTTCTTAAAAGGGAGATATCAATGTGGAATGAGATAAGGCAATGAGGAAACATATAGGACAGCAGTTGAAGTATCAGTACAAACTCATGATTCCTCACATATGCATGCATGTGTGTGCGCGCATAGACACACACACATTTTTTTCTAGCTCTATCCAGTAAAAGGGTCCGGAGCAATAATCAAACTTAGAGCCTAAAACTAGAGCTCTAAATACCATTCCCTAATAAAAGAAAGGTAGCAAATATAACGTGAAAGATATTCCTTCTCCCACCAATTGTGACTCTTGTAGAGTAATGTGAGATCTTCAACTTTCCCAATCTATCCCTCTGACATCATACTAATAAACAGATGAAATGCTACCAGGTGTCCTCCTCACCACACTCCCGACCATGGCACTTGCTTACTACCCTTCCCAGGACACAACTCCATATCCTGAATCACTCCCCGCTTCCCACTCATATTAATTTGTTTATTTGGATGTTTTCAGAGTATGACCCCTAAATTGTTGTAAAAGAAAGGTTATTGATAGGAGATGGGAAAAAACGTTAATAAAACTCTAGTTACTTAAAACAGCAGCAACTCTAATGTGGTCAGTCAGCCTATGCATTTATTTGGTTGGTAAGGACTCAGCATTTCTGAAGCTAGACTAGTCAGTGATAGATGAAAGAATTTACTCTCAGAGGGTTGGGCTCTTGAAAAGTTCACCAAGGTACACAACCAAAATAGTGAAGTAGGAGATGTCAGTCTCCATCCCCCAACAAAGATCAACAATTAGAAAGCTACCCATAAACAAAAATAGCAGGGGAAGAGCTCAGCAGTCTACTTAAGAAACTTCAGCAAGACAGTGAAGCAAAAAAAACTAAGAATAACAAAGCAAAAAGAGAAGGAAGACAGCTTCATTTTGCCTGCCTCACCCGGTCCCTGAGGCCAGCTCTGCTCAGTGCCAAGAGGGAAACCACAGCTAGGAAGAGTTCCTCTCACCAGGAAAGGGAAGCAGGACGAGGAACCAGGTTCCCAAGCCTTTCAAGAAACTGCAGGAAGGACTCACTTCCATCTCACCCCACAAAAGGCCGGAAAAGCTGGAATGGAAAGAGAGTAAGGACAATCTAAGAACAAGGAAGCAGAGCCGGAGCTGCCAGTATCAGCCACGCAGCAGCAGGAACAGGTGCAGTTCTCGGTGACCTGCTCTGCAGACAATCCCAGCAGCTTTCCCCACTGAAGAAACCAATGGCCATCACAACAGTTATCTCATCTTTTTGATAAAAGACACTCCGAAGTGCGAGGGTTCAATCATATGGTAGTTCTATTATTGAAGAATCTCCATGCTGTTTTCCATAGTAGCTGTACAGTTTACATTCCCACCAGCAGTACAGAAAGGTACTAAGAAAGCAGGTCTAAAATGTTCTCACAACAACCCCCAAAATGGTAATTATATGAGGTGATGAATGTGTTAACTAACACTGTGGTGACCATTTCACAATGCATATGTGTTTCAAATGATCACATTATCCACCTTCAAATTACACAATATTTTATGTCAATTATATCTCAATAAAGCTAGAAAATAATGTATTAAGTACAATTTTAAATACACCTCCAACAATTACAATTGCCAAGATTATGGAAATAGGTTGAAATTTTCAGTTTTGGTGATGTTAATGAGTTTTGGTCTTTCTGTCTTCATTGGCATTTCGGCAGAAAGTTATACTAGTAAGAGACTATATAAGGGTCTGTTAGCCTGATGCAATTTTAAATTAAAAGCCGCTGTAAACCTTTTTAAATAAGCTATTAATCTTCATTCACTATTTCTTAATTGTATTTTCTTCTCACTCTTAAAACTTGGAGGTGTTCTGTTTGCATTGCAGGCTTTCCTGGCTTTACTAATGCCCCCTGTAAATAATATATGATGTTCTTAATGTTTAGGTAAATCCTTTTTTTTCTTCTAGGAAAATGCAAAGTATAAAAGTATGTTCTGCTACTCTCCTAACATGATTTGCTCAGCCATTCCACTTCTCAACATCCTGGGGCAAGCTCAAAATCTCTCTTCTCTCCCTAAGGTGGACAACTATCATTTCTAGCTCTTTCTTCACTTTGCACTATTTTCCTGGGCCCTAAATGATTCTGCTAGAGTTGCATTATTCTTAGAGCAACAGGAGAAAGCTGCTGAAAGGCAGCTGCTGTCACTCTCTGGATCCTCTAATCTCATAATTTCTTCATGGCCTTCTGCACACCGGGGGTCACTGAACAGCCTTCCACACCTGCAGGTGATTTTTTTGCAACTCTTCCCCAGAGCCCTCAACACTGAGGTTGGGCCATTTCCTGGCTTCCTGCTGCTAAAAGCCAAACAAAGGGAAGTGAGGGAACATCATTTATAAAAGCCTCTTTAGAGTGTCAGGATGGGAGGGAGTGTCTACAACACATTTATCTCTGGAGGAAAACAATCTCTCAAAGCACATACCTTCGCCTCCTACATGAATAAGTTTCTAGGTAAACATGGTTTAACCATAACCTTTAGCCACCACAGCTCCAGGCTGACTCTCATTTCCCATTCTTCAGTTGTGAGCATTGATTTCTGCTCTGTGGCCAGTACTTCTTTCCCAGGGGAGAAGGGAGGGCTGGGCTCAGTCATTTGAATCAATGGGGAAGGAGCAGTGGAAAATGAGGGCCTGGAATTGCTATCTGTACTATTGCCCTCCAGCCACACCTCATTCCTGATTGATTTCTCCACCACATTTCCCTTAATTCCTGCTTTGACTCCCCCACTCCCCTGCTGTCATGAGGAATAGAGAGGTGGCAGAGACTAAAGAATTATGTTGATCTATATGACCCGTAACAATCTTTCACTTTTAATCAAAATAGTAACCCATCCGACATCCAGGGTTGAAAAGACTTGCAGTTACCACAAACATCTTTATACTAGGTTTAAAGTAATTTCAGATGTGTTCTTTGATTCCTATAGGATACTGCTCCCAATTAATATACTGGAATGTCATCATCACCTCAGATTTGAAAGGTGTCCCATATATTAAGTGGATCTTTGCATCATAACCCTAATCCAATCATTCTGTCATTGGTGTTACACATGGAGCCATATCCTGGGTGAATTTCTCTAGCACTGGGGAGTGATTTTTTTTTTTTCTTTCACTACCAGCTTTTAAACACCTTGCCTCACTGCCAACAATAAAAAAGAAGGCAAAATGTTCCAGGTTATTTTCAAAGTAAAAACCACTTTTTCAAAATTGTGATGGGTGAGACAATGGCACAAATACGTGTTAATTTTTAAAATCTCACCCCATATCTCAATAAAGGAACCAAAAACATTTAAAAAGTAATACACATGTGCATCATCACAAACACAATAATTAGCCTTACCTTACATAGAAAATTCTAAAAATATCTCTCAGTAGTGCAATACACAGATCTTGTAACATGGAAACCCACACATAAAAAATATGTGCTCATGTTGACCAATGTCACCCCAATCAATTTAATAAAATAAAAATAAAAATATCTGTCAGTGTATACATAATTATAAACTCAAAAAAAATAGGATGCAAACAACAAATTCTAAAGCTCAAAATCAGAGTGCAGTATAGTGGATTTAGTTATGGGAATAAAATATTCGTTGGTCTGAAATGTCCTCATCAATCCACCAACTACCTGTAAAAATCCTTCCCTTTACAACTGTGTTTAAACAGTACCAGCTCAGTAAAATCAAGTCTGTCTGCCACTACTGGCCAGCCAGCAATTATATCACTCTTACCTGTGTTTTTTCATGTCTATTTTAGATAGTACATATCACTTTGCTATGTAAATATCCATTCCCTCAACTAAGTTTTAAAGTTTTTATAATAAGTGGCATATAGTAGATATTTCATAATTGATGAATTCCTAGATGCAATAGAGCAAAGTTTATAGCCTTACTCAAAATAGAAAAAGTCTACTTGATTGCTCAACCTATGTTAGAAGGCTGAGCAGTTAGAGGCACAAAATTAATAAAGTGTGTGGCTGCCTTCCATAGCTGCTACTTAACATGCACTAATGGGTTTCACCTGGAAAAGAACCCAGTATTGATGGCAGGGCCTGCCTACATAATTTATAGAGCCCTGTTCAAGATGAATATGTGGGGCCCCTTGGTCAAACAGCATGAAAAAAAGTACCTTTAAAAGTACTAAAATATAAAGCTTTTTGTTTTGTTTTACAACCTCTTTCTCTATTCATCATGTGTTTTGTATTTGTTATTTATGATAATTCATAAAGAAAATTTTTAAAATTTAATTAGAATTGTACCATTTATCTTTATACTGTGCACTGCTCAATATAAACGAGTTTTAAAAGCAAATACAAGAACATTTAACTTGTATACAAAATCACTGAAATTACAGAATTTCTATTTTGTAGCTCATACATGCATAGGAATTTCATTCTTACCAAAACAGTGGAAACAATGAACAAAATGAACTCAGCTGTCTACATGTCACCTTTTCATATGTACAGAGTCTACCAACATGCTCTATCTTGAGCTTATTGCTGAATAATGAAGAACTAAAAAGAAAAAAATAACTATAAGTTGACCTATCTTTTCTTTTTCCTCTTAAGTCACCATTTTCACCATAAATGGTCGGCTAGTGCAAAGAAATAGTATAAGCAAGAAAGCATATGAGATTTCTTGGTAGTTCCTGTTTATTAGAATGCCATTCCCTTTGTGCTAGCTACATTTGAAGCAAGTACTAGTTCAAATAGAAAGCATGGCCTCTCGAGCTCTTGAGACATGGACCCATTTATTCAGTCTTACTTTGTACTCACTTTAAGTCTCTCTGAACTCGCATTCACTGAGGGGCCATGGATTTCTACCCTCATGGTGCACTGTCTAGTTTATGCATGAATGGAGTGTCAAAGGAATGGCAGACACACACACTGCACAGAGCACAAGTGGGTCAATGATCTATTGGGTTTCACTTATCAAACACAAGTTCAAAGGTTAAATTACCAATAATTTCAAGATGGTAACAGCAGAGCATTAAACCAAAAATGGGCCCTTCTGAGCCACAAACCTGTAGACCTGATTAATTGGTTCATGTTCTACACAACATGAGCTCTTGATTTCTAGGGGAAATTCTTTGAACCATCCCATTAGCAACTGACAGGACCAGGCTGATTTCCCTCTTTCCCAACCTATCTCCCCATATTTCCTTTCAGGTGAAAGTGTCATCATCCGCTCACACTGGACTTCTAGCAAACTGCCACAAATAAGCACCCAGAAGTGTCTGAGCTCTGCCATAGTATTCCGACTTCCAAAATTCTCTCTGCCTTCAACAGCCTGACTTGCTAATAAGCAGAACATTCCACAGCCGTAAGCAGTGAGGAGTGCATGCTACACAGAGCCCGTGCTGTGTTTCTGCCTCCCAAAACCCTGCTGAACTCTCATATGAGCAGGAGACTGCAAGCCCCATGTTGTTAAGCACAGTTATGGAAGAAATCTGGAGGTGGAACCTTGACAATCACCGATAACCAGGCTTGCTCAGCTGATAAAGAAGTACTACTACTGCCTAAGAAAGATTACTGTTAGCATTTTGGAAAAGGCAGCAGTGGCCTTTCTTCTCAAGAGCCAAAGACCCAAAGTGTCTGACAGCTTTGCTATTGGATTTTTTTTCCTTCTTTCTTTCCACACCTGGGATGTAAGGGCCAATAAAGCACTTATAAGCCAAAGGAGCTATCCTCATCTCCACGGAGCTTTTCACGTTGCGTTCTACCACTTAGCAATTAATTAGATTATGACTGATTAGTATTTACTTTTCCTGTCACTTAATTCTACCAATAGGAGCTTACACCATCCTCCCAAAGAGTGTTTCTGTTTATTAATATTCTCCTCTTCACTTTTAATGAATGATAGATTTCAATAAAACATGATGAATAAGATGTAACACCAGTGTTAATGTCATTGAAAAATAAGAAAGGCAAGATAACTAAAAGATTATTTTTTGTTTCCTGCACAAATTACCGATCTCCCCTCAGGAGCAGGGGGAGGTGGAGAAGCCCTTGCAGTGATTCTCAACCTTCTGGCCCTTTAAATACAGTTCCTCATGTTGTGACCCAACCATAAAATTATTTTCGTTGCTACTTCATAACTGTAATGTTGCTACTGTTATGAATTGTAATGTAAATATCTGATATGCAGGATGGTCTTAGGCAACCTCTGTGAAAGGGTTATTCAACCGCCACAGGTTGAGAACCACTGCCTTAGGGGCAATTGGGGCTAGCAGCCACCACTCGCACCTGCTGATGGTGCTGAGTGATCAGAGCTGGCACCAGGTGCTGGCAGGGGGTGTGAGTGTGGGCTCTGGCACCAGCAGAGGGTGTGAGCAAGGCCGGCACCGGCAGCAGGTGCAAGCACTGGGTGGGACCATGGCGTGTGGGAGCCAAGAATTTTCAGTAACCACCAGAGGCTCGCCCCGATGACAGCGACTGGCTCCCTGCCTTGGTCTGGTACCCCCGCTCACCTGCTCCACCATCCTGCCACAGCCAACACTTGCCATGTTCCGCACACACCCCCTGGTGGTCAGTGCACATCATAGCAACCAGTTGTTCAGTTGTTCCACCATTTGGTCTATTTGCATATTAGCCTTTTATTATATAGGATTATAAGAGTTCTCTATTCTGAAAATAAGCTTTTATCAGATATATATTTTTCAAACATTTTCTCACACCAGTGCCCTGACATTTTATTTTTGTAAGTGTTTTTTGAAAAGGAAAAGTTTCTCCCATGCATGCACAGATCAATACTCAGCCAAAGACTCAAGGGAGTCCTTTTGCAGAGCCTCTCTGCATCTACTTCCTGGCCCCCAAATTCACCGCCTTATCTTCTACAAACTCCACACTCTGACTCTTCAACTCAGCAAAGCTGTTGGATTCTGTTGGGGTTCTGTTTTCCAGCACTATGAACTGAAACACTCTCTTTAATTACTAAACTGAAACAATCATAGGGCTCACTTCATTTTTTTTTTCTTTTCCTCCAGTATCTGATATGTTGCTTGTTTTGCAAAATGTAAGAATTGTTTATTTATATATTTTTTCCTGTTTTCTAGTTATTTAAGTTAGGATGGTAAATACTATCCCTGGAATTCTTTTTGGCCAGAAGCAGAAGTCTCCATGTGTCTATTTTTAATATAGGGAAAATTGTAACAGCAACAATAGACCATACCTAATGAGAAAACCATATGTCTTCACTCCGGTATCCTATATAATAAAAGAGAAACATGTAAATTGACTGTCCTCCGCTACATTCACCAACCAATCAGGAGTGAGTATGCAAATTAACCCGACAAAGCTGGCAGGTTGATTTGCATACATAGGCGCCAGGCAGTGAGCAGAGCGGGAGAGCCAGCAGAGAGTGGAGCGGCTTGGGGAACTTGGCTCCCCAAGCCACCAGATGGAGAGCAGAGGGGGAGAGCTAGCAGCTTGGAGGACTTGGCCAAGTGGGAGGCTGTGGGATGGAGACAGAGCAGGAAGGGAAAACCAAGAGCGCAGGGAGCACCAGGAATTCTGGGAATAGTAGTTCTGGTGGCAGCCCCAGGACCTGAAGCGGAAACCCAGAGCATGGGGAGCACCAGGAATTCTGGGAATTGTAGTTCTGGTGGCAGATGGATCTCCTAGACCAGTGGTTCTCAACCTTCCTAATGCCGCGACCCTTTAATACAGTATCTCGTGTTGTGGTGACCCCCAATCATAAAATTATTTTCATTGCTACTTCATAACTGTAATTTTGCTACTGTTATGAATCATAATGTAAATATCTGATATGCAGGATGTATTAAGGCGACCCCTGTGAAAGGGTCGTTCGGCCCTCAAAGGGGTCGCAACCCACAGGTTGAGAACCGCTGTCCTAGACACTAGAGCAAAGTGAGCCTGGAGCAAGCTACTGTTGTGGTGGGGGATGGAGGGAAAGCAAAGGTGAAAGACATAAGTAAAATCAGAGTGTGTAGGAAAAATTAAAGGGAAGATATCCTAAAACTTCCAGGAAATCTCCACCAATGAAGCAAAGAAAAAAAAAAATGCCTCTATTATTCTGTGAGCAATAAACCCAACTGGATTGGGGTCTCAGACAATTCGCTCATATGATTGCAAATACAGACAGAAACTCCCGGATTGGAGAGGGCTCCTCTGAGGGCTCCCATATTGGAGAGGGTGCAGGTCAGACTGAGGGACCCACCCCCAGTGCACGAATCTTTGTGCACCGGGCCCCTAGTATTTAATAAAAACTCAAGAGTATTAGCTCAAGATTATGTTCATACTGTTGAGTTTATAATTCGGTAAAATACACAGGATTGAGATATTTCAAGCCAAAGTTGCCTAAAAGACATTGAAAGAAGGAAGAATTAAAATGTTCTCTAATTACTCCTTTGCTTCTTTTGGCTGAGATTATTAAGCCAAGCTAGTTGTGGAAATTTAGTTAAAATCAACATGTTATCCAAGGTGTCATCTCTAACTTTTATTTTTTTTCTTTTTAAAAAAGCATTCATTAAGTATCACCTATGTGCAAAGCAGTATGTTAGCTACTGAGAGAACACAGGGGTTAAATTATACATAATCTCAACCAGAAGGAATTTATGGCATAATATCACTTTAACATAAAGCAAAATAAAATAAGCCCCATGACAAAAAAGGAGGAAATTTATATGAGTATAAAGAGAAAGCAATTATTTCTCTGAACTGGAGAGTAATCCTTTTTTAATCCTCACCAAAGTTTATTTTTTATTGATTTTTAGAGAGCGAGAAACACTGATGTGAGAGAGAAACATTGATTGGTTGCCTCGCATATGTGCCCCAATGGGGGTTTGAACACACAACCTAAGCATGTTCCCTGACCAGGAATTGAAACCACAATCCTTTGGTGCACAAGACTATGCTCCAGCCAACTGAGCTACCCGGCCAGGGCTGGCTAACTTTTAATGAGTGTTTTCTTGCTTAGGCATTTGAAGTGCCTGATATGTATTAGCACATTCAATCCTCAAATATATTCTATGAGATAGATTCTATTAATTTCTCCATTTTACTCACAATGAAACTGAGACCCAGAGAGGGTAACTTGCCTCAAATTACAAATAAATGGCAAGTTCAGAATTCGAACTCAGACATTCAGATTCCATTGCCTATGTTCTTAAACAATTATAGTAGGAAAGATTCCATAAACATTACCACTGAGACTTGAAAGATGAGCTTGTTTTGTGTATGCAGGAAAGTAAGGGGAAATATTTCAGGCGTAGAGAACAATGAGGAGGAAAAAAATGTTGACGTAGTAAATGTGTTGTAACAGCATGACTAAAGTTCAAGGAATAGGAATATTATGGGAGTAATGGGAAGATATCATAGTGACCTCAAATACCACACAATGAGAATTAATTTTCTTGGTAGTTTATAATTATGCATTTACCTAGGTATTTGTTTCTATGCTAAAACTCATGACTTTATAAACTTCAAAAATCTCTTAACACAGCCTGATGCTCAAACAGACAAACAAAGCAATGAAAAATGTATTATTACTGCTTGCTCAGGATGGGCTACAGTGAAAAACTAAGAATCTTGATATTTTTCCAGCTTTGGGCAATACCATTATGTGTACAAAGAATATAGGGATAATAAAGTTACCAATCCACTTTAGAGAAGTGATGTGTTAGAAACAGAAGGATTATATAGGCAAAAGAAGTTCTTGCTGAAACAGTTGAAAAATAAATTAGAAATGATTATATTGGGGATTGGGATAGTACTCTTTACTTTTTAACTTACCTTCCAGTTAGAGAAGTTACCTTGTTTTAGAATACTGTGAGAAAGCAAGAAGTACATACAAACAATTCTAACATTTCAATTAGAAAAAAGAATTTTTATTTCAGAGGGACTTTATTTTCCCACCCTTAAGACTACTCTGTGATAATGATAATTAATTGCATTTGAATAGGCTTCACAAATTAGATTTACTAGTACTTATTTCCTATGTAATTCTTAGAAAGAATCTGTAAATCCCTATTTTGTAGATAAGAAGAGAGCTGAAGTGAGTTACTTGACTTTTCTTAAATGGCAAATAGCAAGGATGGAGCCCAGATATAGAAATTTTTATTCCATATTCTGCTTTTTCCATATCATATCATAATCTTTCTTTACACCATCCCCAACAAGAGTAATTCAGGAACTTCTGAAATAAAATTTTTCAGATAACAAAACCTGGTCAAGGCAAAGAATAGAGTTTTGCTTTCTGCCAGTTGCTATGCAACAAGCAGACAGTCAAGCAGGTAGTCGTATTGAGGCCTGAAATTTGATAGAGAATGTTTTTCAGGTTGGACATGACACGAACATCACAAAAGCAATTGATATAGTCATTGGGACAGTGAGGGTGCTAATGGATAAGGTTTTCCTGGCCACACTAGATGAAATGATGTGAAAAGTCAATGTAGTCCCAAATAACTTTTACACATAGTGAAAGATATATTACTGGCTTGGCTATAATTGAATTCTGCCATTCAAGTAACATATTACTTAATTATGTACTTATTTATCAATTTGTTCAGGAAATATTATTAAATATCTATTATTGGCAATTACTAAGATAGCCACTGGTTTTTTAAAAAGATTCAGAAAAAATCCTTTTTCATAAGAAAGTTATAAACTATCGAAAGAGTTAAGATATGTACACAAAGAATTGCCATGCCATGCCCTAACCGGTTTGGCTCAGTGGATAGAGCGTCGGCCTATGGACTGAAGGGTCCCAGGTTCGATTCCGGTCAAGGGCATGTACCTTGGTTGCGGGCACATCCCCAGTAGGGGGTGTGCAGGAGGCAGCTGATCAATGTTTCTCTCTCATCGATGTTTCTAACTCTCTATCCCTCTCCCTTCCTCTCTGTAAAAAATCAATAAAATATATTTTTAAAAAAAAGAATTGCCATGCCAAATGACATGTCATTCATGTGATAGGAATGGCCCAAAATATATACAAAGGTAAGGCTAATTTCTCCTGGCCAACATAATTAGGGTAGGCATAATGAAACTGGCAGCCTGCTACTGTGCCATGAGATATGAATATAATTATAACACAGACATGGCAGGAGTGGGTGGGTGGGTGAAGGAGTCTGTGCTTGAACAAAGATAAAATATAAAATGTGGTCTAGGGAGAATATGCTGCCCCCTCAGCTGTTGTCACTATTAAATGGAAGACTATATAATGTTAGCTACACAACATCAGGTTGTCAGTATGTAACAGAATTTTATTAACTAAAATTTACATATTAGGTTGAATACATGAAGTTATTGATATTCAATCATTTTTGACTTATGAAAAAAGCAATTACATATGGCTGAACATGTTACATACATACACACATATGTAAAATTCAATATATATGTATTATATAAATACTACATAGTCACTCTCTTAAAAGATTATTCATTGAGCCCTAGCCTGTTTTGCTCAGTGGATAGAGCATCGGCCTGCAGACTGAAGGGTCCCAGGTTCGATTCTGGTCAAAGGCACATGTCCAGGTTGTGGGCTTGATCTCCAGTAGGGGGCATGCAGGAGACAGAGAGAACCAATGATGATTCTCTCTCATCACTGATGTTTCTATCTCTCCCTCCCCCTTCCTCTCTAAAATCAATAAAAATATTTTTAAAAGAGTATTCACTGCAGAGACAATAACTTAGACACATTCTCCAATTGCTAAAGGCTAAATAATCAATACAAGACATGACTCTATGAGAAATTATAATACAGAGAGAGAAGTGTTGGCTAGAATAATTAGGGGTGACTTAATGGAGGAAGGAGATCTGATATTGACCTTGAAAGATGGGTGGTATTGAGTGGCTGAAGAAATAATAGAATATTCTAAAAGTTATAATTCATTGAACTATCTCTTACAGAGATAGATGAATGACATGGTAAACATTTAGAATTAGAATGTTAGTGCCAGATGAAACCTGTAAAATATTTACTTCAACCATTTGATATTATTGATAAAGAGGCCGATAGAAGATAAATGACTAGCCCAACATCATAAAATTGGCCAGCTGCAAAGCTATTAGAAGAAGAAAAAAAAGTGATAGGTACCATAATTATTCTCAAGAAGGAAATGGAGATTATTTTAGGGTCATGAATAAAATACTCATTAAGAATATTTTTTAACTTTAAAGAATAATATTAAAGAAAACACTGCCTACAAAGTCAACATTTTGAAGAATACAGGCTGTGATGACTGAGAATAAATAAGACATGTTATGGAAGTGAAGGATGCACAGGGAAATGGCAAGCATTTGAACAAAAATTAATATATGCCCTGGGGCTATGCAAACCATCGAATGATAAACACAGTGTAGGCTTTACAGAGACCATGTAAATGAAGGAGCAGAGCTGAGAGTAATCAAGGGTGAGCAAGAGGCATATGCAAGATATAAAACATTCGGGACAGAAGAGGCTGGAAAAGATTACAGAATAAATTTACAGAGTGCACAAAAGCTCAGGCAATTCAATGGTAGAAAACGATGGGGAGATTGCACAAGAGGATTGATAATAAGATGTATTTCAAGTACATGAAAAAATGATGTCTGTAAAGAAGGCAAGAGTCTCCCACAGATGACAAAGGTAATTTATTGAGGAAAGGTAGAATTTCTGAACACAATAATTAAATGACTCAGTTTTCCTAAGCATTAGTGATGACAGGGGTGGACAATATGTCTAGGAGGAAAAACAGAGAAATCAGGCTGATATTAGCATAGCTGGAAAGGAAATGGATTGAGAATTTTAGTGATTATTTAAGGTTGAATGAAATATGATTGCTGTAAGAAAATCTAACAAGCTTCGTGATGTTGAGTAGGTTGTTGAAATTCTCAGGACTTCAGTTTTCTTTGCTGTAAATTGAAGGGGTGAGACAAAATAAACTTTAAGGGAATTTTATTCAAAGTATGGCTTATGGACCAGGTCTGTGTACTGTTTGGTAGCAGTCTGTGACAAAATAAGTAAAGATTTTGAGAATGTTTAGGTACTTTTATAGAAATTTGACATTGCTATAACACTGAAGCATATGCTTTTATATTTTACAAAGTATTGGTCTTTAATGTATTTGAAATAAAAAAGAACTCCTTCACTGTGAATTGCTTGAGAATCATTGTAATAAGGTATTTTGCTGTTGGGGTCCAGCCCCAGCAGGTCCAGGGGTTCCCAAAGGTGTGGACAGAGTCGGCGAAGAAGGAATGACACAGAGATAGCATTCAGTTGATTAGCATAGCCAGGTTCTCTCTCTCTAGTCTCCTGTTACATCTGTATTTATACCTTTTGATCCTATAAACATGCCTCTATGATCACATCATGGTATGTTTTGGGTAACCTTCTACAGTTCCTTCTTTCATTTCCATAGTTTCTTATCTGACCTTTGCCAAAAATCCTGTCTCTATCTAGTTCTGTTGATTTTAATCTTGTCTAGGTTAATCTCTGTGTTCCATTACAAGGGCTAGTCCAAGGTCACTATTCTACTGCTCTACTGATAAGCTACAAGGAAGTGTCTGAAGGAGATTATCCTCCCCAGTAAAGGTTATGTCCTCCCAGCCCCACTGCTTGCCTTCCCTGGGACTGCCCTGCGTCGGTGGGTCTCCAGGGGTGCTTTCCCTGGTGGGCAGACCCCTGGGGACGTGGGCCCAACAAGTCCCAAATTTATTGCCAACAGTCTTAGTCCAAGTTCTTCATAAGTAGTACATAGTATTTCTGTAACACTAGGGAATTTTACTGATTAATTCTCTTCCTTAGTCCTGTTAATCCCTAACTCCAGGGAAAAATCCCCACCTGGGGAAACACCACAGGGAGGTGGTTCTGGTTATAACACATAGTGTTAAAAAAGGGGGAGCAAACATATTAAGAACAGTATGCCGTATATGCCAGGTACCTTGAAACATATGCTGTGCAGATGTTTCTTCCCTGCAGTGACTGTGTCAAGCAACAAGGATGGACCGGCCTCCGGCATTTTGCAACTTTAAAAGTTATACTTACATATTTTCAATGATTCAAACTTCTCTGGGCAAATGAATAGATCTAATTCATCCTTGTGTTAGCTTTCTAAGGCTGCCATAACAAAATACCACAAACTGGCTTAAACATAGAAATTTATTTTCTCACTGCAAGAGACCCATGGGAAACTCACCCAACCCTCACCTGGCAGCAATACCTTTACTGCATGTAAGCATTAATCCACCCTAGGGTTTTAATGGATAATTCCTCATGACTGCATTCTCTTGTGTCTTTTAATAATTCTTTCATTTTTTTAATTTTTATGATGCTTATATTTATGGCATCAACCATTTTGTGGCCATAACAAAGCATACAACATGTTGCTCTACAAACAAAGATAAAAGTAGGATCAATAATAATTGCTATGAGAATTACCTCCCACGCTGTCTTAAAATACTTAACCTGCTGTCACAATAAATGAAATTTCATCAATTAGTGATGAATAGCTGCTGATAAGGGACTTTTTATAAAGTGGATATGAATTTGGAGACCTGTGAACTTTCAGACATTTATGTGAAATTACTTAATTCAGACAAATATTCTCATAAGACCCAGCTGGACCATGAGTTGTATAGGTCCAGTTTCCTAGAAATAGGTGTGAGATCCAGGCACATGTGATTGAGCGAGGGAATGCTTCTCAGCAAAGCCCTGTAAAGGAGTGAGGAAACAGAATAAGCAAAAAAGATGTGGTTTCAGGTAAAGTCATGTCCAGATCTAGCATTGTCCCACCTTAAGGCAAGGAAGCAAGGTTTTGTGTATCAGTCATCTGTATCAGTCATTCATCAGCATCAGGTACAGAGGCTTAAACCCCAGATTCTCCAGGCTAGGAACAGGAAATTCCCCCAGAGAAGTTTGGTGGTGTTAACCATTAGTCTCAATACTCAAACCAGCAGGAAGTATATGTACACTGGTTGAAAATGGGATCTGGACCGTGTGCCCAGAGCATCTACTGCCAGAGCTGTGATGAAGAAAAAGGAGGAACAAAATAGGGGTAGTTATGGATGTGATCACAGAAGGCAGGAGGCAGAGATTAAACTAAGCTTTCTTCTCCTTAGTAAGAGATCACTTAAGAGTAAGGCATAAAGGGGCCAGGAAAGAGGGGGGAGGGTATTTTTTTAGTTTATAAAGTTCTATAAAGAGGTCGTTACTCATTTCTTAGTAAATTTAAAAATGTAAATATAGAAATTCATTCTGTCACTGACTGGATTAGATTTTTTCTTTTAGAATTAAAACCTGTAAACACTAAAGATTGAAGTATTATGCACCTTCTGCCATCTCTTTTGCAAGCATCACCTTGAAAAACCACCTAGGTGGCATGGTCCTTTTCCCCAGGACTCTACCAGAGGAGAGCAGGCTTGCGATTTACTGTCTTCACACTTGTGGATGCCCAATGACCCTCCCTGATTAATGTGACATCATAAAGCGTTACCTGGAAAGAACACCTCAGCCCACTAAAACCTCCTGAGAAATATTTTTTCCAGAAATGTACTCACTCCTTTCAGACTCTGTGCTTTTCAGAATTATGTCAACTTATACAGCTTCTTGACATTAATTACCACCGTACCATCCCATAAGTTTAGCTTTCTGAAAAGCAGCCTGAAGTTGTCAGGGAGGGTCACATATTTTAATACCCACTTACACTGACACCAAAGTAATTCAAAAGATACTCACTTTCCGTTCCTCATTCCTTTTCAAACATTAGGAAGCCAGTGACCCACCGTCCAATCCATAAATCTTGATTAATTCCTTCCACTTAGCATGTCCCAATTTCTGCCAAGGTATGTGGTCTGCAGATTGACAGCCTCATTAAGGGCTTATCCAAGGGCTTGATGATATAGCTTGGAAGTTTCTCGAGCCCTCAGAGCCTGAGGAGTAGAATCTCTTCCCTCCCCTCCTCAGTGCAGCACAATAGTCTAATACCCAGAGGCAAAGAGATTTCATATTTAAGGACAGTCAGTTCTTAGCCTCTCCACACAAGCTCTAGATGCAGCAGTTTTTGCCATTAAATATCCTTTGGTGGCACCTGGTGTCTGCCCAGTGTTGCCTTTCTACCAGGTCTTCTAAGGACTGGGTAGAAGAGGGACTCCAAGGAAGGAACTTGTGCATAGAATCTTTATCTGAAAACATTTCCCAAGGGTGCGCCTATTAGTCAAAGCCAAAGATCAAAGACAGGATTAATGTAACTCAACTGGTTATTAATTTCCAAATAAGACTGAATGAGGACAGGGGCCTCTAGGGCAAGCACTATATTCCTATTTACAACACATATCTTGTATCCCACTGACAACCTCCTCTTCAGTAGGCACTAGAAAATGACAGCAATGTTAAGGAAATAATGTCCTTAAATGCCACATTCGACCCGTTTGACACTGTAAACATTTAAAGTATTTTCATCTAAAAACTGTGTTTTTTCAAGTGCACATGGGACATTTTCCAAACTAGATCACATACTAGGCCACAAAACAAGCCTCAATAAATTCAAGAAAATCAAAATTATATCAAACATATTTTCAAACACAGTGGCATGAAACTAGAAATCAACTATAGGAAGGAAACTGGAAGAACACACAAATACAAGGAGATTAAACATATTTCTAAATAACCAAAGAATCAAACAGGAAATCAAAGATTACCTGGAGACAAATGAAAATGAAAACACAACCTTACAAAATTTACAGGATTCAGCAAAAGCCGTTATAAGAGGAAAGTTTATAGCTCTATGGAGGCCTACCTCAAGAAGAAAAAAAACAAAACAAACAATCTAAATTTATACCTAAAAGAACTAGAAAAAGAGGACAAAACAAAAGTCAAATAAGTATAAGGAAGGAAATCATAAAGATCAGAGAGGAAATAAAATAGAAAAACAATAGGAAAGATCAATGAAACTAAGAGCTGGTTGTTTGAAAGGATAAGTAAAATTGATAAGCCCACCGTGGTCGGCAAACTGCGGCTCTTGAGCCACATGCGGCTCTTTGGCCCCTTGAGTGTGGCTCTTCCTAAACCTTAGGAGTACCCTAATTAAGTTAATAACAATGTACCTACCTATATAGTTTAAGTTTAAAAAATTTGGCTCTCAAAAGAAATTTCAATCGTTGTACTGTTGATATTTGGCTCTGTTGACTAATGAGTTTGCCTACCACTGTCCTAGCACATCAAGAAATGAGAGGGAAGAGGGGAGAGAGAGAGGGAGGGAGAACAAATAAAATAATAAAGAGGAGAGATTGCAAATGACACCACAGAAATACAAATGATCATTTAAGAATACTGTGAACCATTATATGCCAACAAACTGGACAATCTAGAAAAAAATGGATAAATTTCTAGAAACATACAACTCTTTCAAACTAAACTAGGAAGAAACAAAGAATCTGAATAGGCCAATTACTAGCAATGAAACTGAAGCAGTAATCAAAAAACTCCCAACAACCAAAAGCCCAGGACCAAATGGCGCACAGCCAAATTATATTCCCAGCCTCCTCTGCAGTTAGTTTTGGACATGTGACTGAGCCCTGCCCAATAGAATGTGAGAGGAAACAGTATTTTATACTTTGGGGCTTGGCAATAAAAACCTCCTCCACTAACTCTCTTTGCTCATAGGTCAGCTAGGTGTAAATACCCAGGGCAATGATGAGAGCCACGTGTAGATGTCGGAGCCTCCGTTGGCTTACATTTCTGAAAGAATACATATAGTAGCTGCCCCATCCTCACCAAGCAAGCTTTACAAGCTCAAGAAATAAATTTCTTTTGTGTTAAGATTTCTCAGATATTTCAGGCTTTATGTTGCACACAACATCACGCTTTATCTGACCTACTACAAGTTAGTTGGAGTAGTTTTTCTGGGTTTTGTTTTTTAACCTGCCATTAAAGAATCTTGAAACACTTCCTACAGTATCTCTTCTAATTCATTTGTTGCCTGTTGAAAAGGCTGAAGATGTTGAGCCAAACAGCTCATCATGCCAGGCTCTGGAGCCAGCAGCAGAGGGCTGAGGTAAGAGACTCACTCATCTCGAGGATGCTGAGCAAGACTACCTCAGGGGACATCACACACCAAACACATGGTCTTTGTTGACCGAAAGCCTTTGAATGCTTTACCAGCTCTGAGAGCCATCAGTCACCTTGTCAGTCTCCATAGGGCTGTGCAAACGAAAAGCAAAAGCCTTTCATGGAGAAACTTTGTGTTTCTATTGATGAAAGTACTGAAACATGTTTCTTTTCAAAATGATTCAGGCAGATTTCTGAGATGACTCACTGGTGTTCTATCAAGGAAGGGACTGATAAAAGAAAAATGGCTTTTACTAAAGAACCATGCCTTTAAATACTCTGGGAGACAAGCTTAAAAATTTCTATATGAACAATATACAAATTTTCTGTTCTCCCCATGTAACCAATAATTCCTGTATGAGAGTAAATGTAATGGAGTCGTAAGGGCTATTAACGACATATAAGGCAGATCTTGGCATTATTTTACAAATCTAATTGGGCTTTCTGGTCAATAAAATGTCTCTAGAAAAAGATGCGTTAAATGCAATGGAGCTCATTTCAAGCCTAAGTGCTTGCTTTAAATGGCATGTAGTTTTTGCAATATTTAAACAAATGGTACACTGGTATCTATAGCATGTCCAAGATTGAAGGTATGAAAGCTTAAATTCAGGGGAAACAATGAAAACCTCTTATCTTGCAGTAACTTTATCAGTCTTTCAAGAACAGGAAAAGCCTCCAAAATGTGGGAAAACATTAGGACCTCACTTTGGGATCTGTTTTTCTGCAGCTATGCCAAGAACCTGGAGATTCTAAGCACATAAAATTGACCACCATCTTCCCAACTGAAGCCCCTTTCTCAAACTCTTCTGATGTCCTCCTTTACCCAAAACACATTATTTTGCTTTTGCCTTTAAAAAAAAATCCCCACAACTTGATAAGCTAAATAAATATATGAAAGTTCACAAAATTATCTGGTAAATAGAATGTGGCCCTCCCCATCATTGGAAAAGTCCATGTCCTTTTCTTATATTTCAATCTTGTCATCCACAAAAGGCAGTGAATTAGATGGAAGAAGCTCTCAGAAGGACCATATTTAATTTCTTTAGTGTTCTACTTTAATACTATACCTTAAAAGAAATAGGAGAATATCACATGCATTTTATTACAGCTTCATAGACAAAATATGAATATAGACAAAAATAAATGATACTACTGTAATCAGCTAGTTTTTAATAAGAGGAAAGGAGTAAAGGAGGAAGCTGACATTATAGGCATGTTATTTTGGCAGCTTCACTGCCGGGGTCCAACCCCAGCAGGTCCAGGGGTTCCCAAAGGCGTAGACGGAGTCGGCGAAGGAGGAATGACACGGAGACAGTGTTCAGTTGATCAGCAGCCTAGCCAGGATCTCCAGCCAAGTTCTGGTCTCGATCTCCAGAGAGGTTCTGCCTCGGATCTCCAGCCAGGTTCTGTAGCCATGTTCCCTCGCTAGGTTCTCCAGTCAGGTTCTGTCCAGGTTCTCCAGCCAGGTTCAGTCACCAGGTTCTAGTCAGGTTCTCTTGCCAATTTCTGTAGTCAGGTTCAGTCCAGGATCTTTTGCCATGTTCTCTCCAGCGAAGTTCTTCTGTCTCTAGAGAACGTTCTGTGTAGGTTCTGTGCCTAGCTTCTGTCTCTCTCTCTGTCTCCTAAGTTCTGTCTGCTGTTGTCTTGTTTCAACTGTATTTATACCAGTTGATTCCAATCCTATCAATCTCTATTACAAAGGTTAGGGCGTTTCTTATCTCCATTCCAGGGAGTAAAGATTATGTAGCTTAAGCATGATTATTCGTAGTTAAAGTGATTAATTTCCCACCTGGCACTTAGTTAAGAGGTTTTATTCCCTCCCTAACTTCAGGGGAAGATCCCTACCTGGGGAAACAACCTTTCTCAGAGACCTTGGTTAAAACACATAGTGCCAAGAAGGTGAGCAAACATATTAAGAACAGTATGCCATATATGCCAGGTCCCTTGAAACAGCAAGCATGGACCGGCTCCCAGCAAATTCCCCCTTTTTTATTTTTTAAAAGCAGGCATTAAAAAGAAAAACCTTAAATGCTCTCTTGTATCCATTTTAAGAGTAGGATTGGCATTTTCCGCTATTACCTGAGGCCTGATCTATCACCCCAGGGAGAGCTTGCCAATCCTGCACTTTCCCGGGGTGGAAAGGCTGCAGTGGGGTTAAGGATAAGGCTCCTTGGGCCTACCTTCTCCCATGCCATTACATTTACTTTTCCTTCCTCAGAAAAGCATGGACATACTTCTTGTATAAACGTTCTGTCTGACTGGGAGTAACCTTAACTCCTCTGCTAGCAAGCATATGTGTTAAAAGATCAATACAGAGTCTTATTTCTTTAGACTCAGTATGGCACATCTTCTCAATCTAAGAATCAATACAGAGTCTTCTTTCTTTGGACTCAGTATGGCACATCTTCTCAATCTAAGTTCTATACTATCCACCTTCTTACCCTACTTATCCTCTGTAGGGGGGTCTGCAGTACCCTGGTGGAGTCCTATCCGTCCCGAGTGTGGGGTTCTCAATGGGGGTGGGGGGCTTACCTAGGGGAATCCTGTTCCAGGAGTTCCCAAAGGTGTGGACGGAGTCGGCGAAGACTATCCACCCTCTTCCTACGGTGGAGTCCGATCCGTCCCGAGTGTGGGGCGCTTACCTAGGGGTCCCTGTTCGGGCGCCATATGCCGGGGTCCAGCCCCAGCGGGTCCAGGGGTCCCCAAAGGTGTGGACGGAGTCGGCGAAGAAGGAATGACACGGAGGCAGCGTTCAGTTGATCAGCAGCCTAGCCAGGACCTCCAGCCAAGTTCTGGTCTCGATCTCCAGAGAGGTTCTGCCTCGGATCTCCAGCCAGGTTCTGTAGCCATGTTCCCTCGCTAGGTTCTCCAGTCAGGTTCTGTCCAGGTTCTCCAGCCAGGTTCAGTCACCAGGTTCTAGTCAGGTTCTCTTGCCAATTTCTGTAGTCAGGTTCAGTCCAGGATCTTTTGCCATGTTCTCTCCAGCGAAGTTCTTCTGTCTCTAGAGAACGTTCTGTGTAGGTTCTGTGCCTAGCTTCTGTCTCTCTCTCTGTCTCCTAAGTTCTGTCTGCTGTTGTCTTGTTTCAACTGTATTTATACCAGTTGATTCCAATCCTATCAATCTCTATTACAAAGGTTAGGGCGTTTCTTATCTCCATTCCAGGGAGAAAAGATTATGTAGCTTAAGCATGATTATTCGTAGTTAAAGTGATTAATTTCCCACCTGGCACTTAGTTAAGAGGTTTTATTCCCTCCCTAACTTCAGGGGAAGATCCCTACCTGGGGAAACAACCTTTCTCAGAGACCTTGGTTAAAACACATAGTGCCAAGAAGGTGAGCAAACATATTAAGAACAGTATGCCATATATGCCAGGTCCCTTGAAACAGCAAGCATGGACCGGCTCCCGGCACTTCACCAGGAAGCTGCAACTTTGCTCATCATAGAGAATAAGTGGCCTATGCCCTGAAAAACACTGTGGGAAGAGATTCAACAAGGGGAAGATAGCTGCATGCCCAGTAAAGTTGGGGTGGCATAGGGAAGGCATTTGCTTGTCAGTCACACCTGGGAAGAAAGATCATTGGCCAGAACGGGCGTGACCACTGCAAGTGCACGAAAATTTGAGAATACATAATTTCGTAAACAAAGGAGTTCACTCTCTTGTGCTCTTGGCTTGCCCCTTGGATTTACCCAGGTTTCCTTGAATTCACCCATGTTTCCTCCACAGCCATGTACCCCTTCAGACCACATGCAATGGACTGATGAACTACAGTGGAGAACACAAACTATGCTAGTCTGATACTGTATTGACACTGCTCCCAATGTGGGAAGGAAACTCTGGACACTGGTTCTGATTTTAGCTCTGCTAAAGCACCAGTTAACACTTCTGTGACTGGACTGAGGAAAATGCGACTTTGAAAACTCAAAGATTTGATTCCACAGTTATATAAATCACTCCGTCACCCATGCCAGTCTCAGAAAATGCTTTTCCTCATGAGGTATCACAAGAATTCCATTCCTACTAGCAACTTGGGGAACAAGGCCCTCTACTCTCAATTAACACTAAGAATAAAATTTATAGCTGATTGCATAGCTCCCTGCAAAATTTAATAATTAAGAATAATCAACCACAATCAATTAATACAAATAAGAACGCCAACTCTCTGCCAAAGTCCTGATTCATACTTGTAATTGTTCATAATAAATACATAAGATTTATGTTCATTGAATTTCTTGGCTAACAAACAGACATAGAATTCAAATATATATATACACTTGATTGCCAAAGAAAACAAAAACACTAACTTGAAAAGATATTTGCACCCCCACATTCACAGCATCATTATTTGCAATAGTCAAGAGATGAAAATAACCAAAGTGTCCACCTGCAGATGAATGGATATGAAAAATGCAGCAGATCTTTCTTTGATTTTTTGATTGCAATTACATAACAATTTTTAGAGACTAAGAGACAGAGAAATGTGTGCTGTGCCAGCACAGCTGAGCGGGGGGCAGCGAAGGATTAAAGAAAAGACAGACAAAGAGAATATAGCTGGGGCTCAGTGGATCTCCTGTGCCTGGATGAGGCCACAGAGAAGGATCCAGTCAGCAAGCTGAGGTTTTATTTTATAGTCAGAGAAAAACAAAGTAGTGGTCAACATAGTTACAATGTTCTTGTGAGTTTCACTTGTTTTGGCAGCACTTGTTGCACCTCCCACAGCCCATTAGATTAGCTACTTAGGAAAGAACTATGGGGCAGCCATAAGGTCAAGCTTAATTATGCTAAGAGGGCTCTTCCCTCTAAACTGGGACTTATTTGTGGCTGTGCCACAGGTCAATCTGAGGCTTAACTCTAGAGCTGCTCCCTACAGAAATGGACACAAATAGAGAAAAATTTTAGGCACAATGAAACAGAGAATTCAAATAGTATTTATCCTCTAAACTTCAATACCAAATATATCTACACTTAGCCTGTCCTACTTTGATCCACTGTGGGATTCTTCTGTGGTCTAAGCACCCCTGAGCCTCATAGTCTGAGTTATTCCCACCATGATTGGGCAGATGAAAAGTCATCACATCATAGCTGATTAGTCCCATCAGTTCACTGATTTAAAAAAAAAAAAAAAGTGTTACATAGTTTTACTAGAGTATGAAAAGCCCCACTTGGGAATTTTTCCAAACTTCTCCTAAAATTGTTTTGTCTCCCGAATAAGGAAGAGACAATGAGCAATATTTGTTAAGCACCAGGCAATATGCTAACAGCTTCACATACCTCTGTTTCAGTCATTACATTCATTCATCTCACTCATAATAATACTTTGAGATAGCTTCACTATGTCCACTGACAAATGAAAAGTTTGAGACTCAGAGAGTTTAAGTCAAATATGCACAAAGCCACACTACAACGACGAAGACAAAATTCAGTCTGAGATATATATGGTCTGAAAAATTAGGCCCATTTTCCATTCCATGATTTCTCTCTGAAGATGTTTGCTCAACTCTAGACCAAATGCTTTTAAATGACTTCACACGCACAGTTAGCTGTCCTACTACTAACGCACTCTAAGCAATAATGTTTTTAACCTTTCATGAAAAACATCTTAAAACCCTTAGTGACAGGACCAAGTGTTTTCACTGCCCTTCCAGTATGTAGCCCAAAAGTACATAAAATAAAAACTGAATCCTGTCAGAGACTTGACTTCTTTTTCATCCCTGTAAGTGCCCAAGTCCTATGACTATGGAATCTCTTGTGTTCAAAATGTCCCCTTAGACCTACCTAGATCTCTAGCACATAAAAGTTTGCGCATAAACCAGCAAGCAAAGATGTGTGTTTTAAATAAAAATCTGCATCTTTATTCTAACCATGAAACTATTTTTTTCAATGGCTTTATAAGAAAGCATCATTGGAGTGCAAATAATCTAAAAGAAAAAATTTTCTTCTCCCTAAAACTAAAGTGCAAAGAATATGGTGAGTCGGGCAGTGAATTGTTACTGATCATCTCAACTGCAGAAAACTCACCCACATCAATCAGCTATCAGAGCCAGGACCCTCAGAGAGAGCTGAGGTGAAATTACATGAGAAGTTATGAGGCTCAAGACACTGATGCTCTTCTTGGAGGGAAATCACCTTTCATCTTCACCTGACCCCATGAAAAGAAGGGGTGGAATAAAACCTGGGAGATGACCATCTAAGGAATTGAGGTAGGCTTTTGGTGCAGTGGGAGTGAGAGCAAGATGTATTTTAAAAATGAAACATCTGCATAGATTCTGCCAAAGTTAAAATGAATGCCTCTTGTGCAGCGAGTGTTTCAGGAGCTCCTACATGCTCCTCATGGGGAAACGGTGCCTATACTATGATCTAGCATCAGAGCAGCTAGAGATAGCACAGACTTCAGAACAAGCTACACCTTCAGACCAGACACACAGGTGATTTTTGAACATAAGACCTCTGTTCTTATGCTGGCTGAAGACTCATGAATTTAACAGAACTAGTGCTGGGAACTGAGAACCAGAGAAAAAAGGAATGGGGAATGTGCAGCATTCATTCAGTGACAACGTCTTGATATTCAGAGGAGAGTTTTTGATATTCTCAACTAAGGCACTGGGGTGGAAAATGAACATTGGCCTCTATTGCACACCATACACAAAAGTTAATTTAAGAAACTATAATGTTTTTAGAAGAAAATATAGAATATTTTGTGAAAAATGAATAATTTTCTCGAACATATTAGCAAAAATGAAAAACCATAAAAGCAGAAACCACAGATTCAAAATGAAGTGTGTCCTCTCCATTGCATTGTCTATTACAAGTTCTCCTCTTCTCCTTAAAGTGTTGTGTTGTTTTTTTTTTTTGGGGGGGGGGGACACATTCACACACGCGCATGTGCGCGCGCGCACACACACATCTCTCTTCTCTCAATTTTCATTGCAGTTATTTGTTGGGGAGCACATGAGACTTGGTTGAAAAGTTTATAAGGAGGACATTCTGAGAAAAGGGAAGTGTGCTGAAGGCAGCCTGCCCGGTTTATCGGAATTCTGACAGGGGAGTGCTGAAGGCAGCGCCCCTAATTATTCCTTGACCTTTTCTAGCAAGTCTGTGCATGAGCAGACCCCCGATTTACTGGAATCCTTATGCTTAATCTTTGGGTGTCCTTGGTTAAAGGACACTGCAGACACATGTGCCCTCCCAAGATTACTTATCCTACTGATTTTATCTAAAAGATAAACTTACCTCAAACTGCTGCTACAATAAAGCCTAATGAGGCAGGCAATTGAGGCTGTCTGGTTCCTTTAGCCAGGCAGTCCCTTACCCTATAATCATTCATCTGTTGCTCAGGGTCTGCTGGCCAGCCCCAGCAGTTATTGTCTGAATTAATTTAACATTATCATACAATGTTATCATATTTATTATGCACAGTTATTTGCTGGCAGCCAGCAGTGATGTACTAGTAAATGTTTAGCAATCGGCCCGGCTACTGTGGCTCAGTGGTTGAGCATCAACCTATGAACCAGGAGGTAACGGTTAGATTCCCTGTTAGGCACATGCCTGATTGCCAGATCTATCCCCAGCAGGGGGCATGCAGGAGGCAGCCAATCACTGATTCTCTCTCATCACTGATGTTTCAATCTCTCTCTCCCTCTCCCTTCTTCTCTGAAATAAATAAAAATATATTTAAAAAAAAAATGTTAGCAACCAGTTCCTTAGGGATACAAAGCCCTGACATGTAACATTTGCCAATTTCTGTGGTGTAAATACTCCAGCATGGCCTATTTCAAGCTATGGAAATGAAGTTACTAGATGCCGGGAGCTGGTCCATGCTTGCTGTTTCAAGGGACCTGGCATATATGGCATACTGTTCTTAAAATGTTTGCTCACCTTCTTGGCACTATGTGTTTTAACCAAGGTCTCCTCTCTGAGAAAGGTTGTTTCCCCAGGTAGGGAATCTTCCCCTGAAGTTAGGGAGGGAATAAAACCTCTTAACTAAGTGCCAGGTGGGTAATTAATCACTTTAACTACGAACAATCATGCTTAAGCTACATAATCTTTACTCCCTGGAATGGAGATAAGAAACGCCCTAACCTTTGTAATAGAGATTGATAGGATTGAATCAACTGGTATAAATACAGATGTAACAAGACAGAAAGAGACAGAACTTAGAAGACAGAACTTAGAAGACAGAACCTACACAGAACCTAGAGACAGAAGAACTTCGCTGGAGAGAACATGGCAAAAGATCCTGGACAGAAACTGGCAACAGAACCTAGAGACAGAACCTAGCGAGAGAACATGGCAAAAGATCCTGGACTGAACCTGACTATAGAACATGGCAAGAGAACCTGACTAGAACCTGGTGACTGAACCTGGCTGGAGAACCTGGACAGAACCTGGCTGGAGATCCTAACCAGAACTTCGCTGGAGATCCTGAACAGAACTTGGCTGGAGATCCTGGCTAGGCTACTGATGAACTGAACGCTGTCTCCGTGTCATTCCTTCTTCGCCGACTCCATCCACACCTTTGGGGACCCCTGGACCCGCTGGGGTTGGACCCCAGCAACGAGATGCAAATTTGGGGATAGATCCCAAGAACTGGAGTGTGTGTGAGCCAGCACATACTAGTTTTAGCACATCCCTGGTTGCCTGTCTCCCCACTGAGTCTGTAAACCATCCCTGGTGATATAACTGAATATAACATAGGGCCTCAGATTCCTCACTTGGTAAAAGTGGGTAAATACACATAAAAGAGTAACTTCCTTAGAGGAAAGTTGATTCTAAAGCTCTAGTTAATGTTTAAGAAATCAGAACGGACATTTGCAGAGTATTTCTCTAACGTCCACATCATCTTCTTCTAGAAACAGTCTCCTTTTTCTGTTTGGAATCCATCCCTCCCTCATTTTCAGTCTACAGTCCTCAGGTTAAGCTTCTCACTCAACTCAAAAGTAGATTAGGTGACCAAAACCAATCTGTGCATCATATTCTCAAAACACAGGACTGTCATGTAAGCCTGTGACAATAATAACAATCAGTAAGACTTTGCTGAAAATACTAAGACAAAATTAGGCATTTGTTTCCAGGGACTTGAGCCAAAGAGAATATAAGATCTGGAACGGCTGGCATCTCCATTTTGCCACCACTTGGAGCCTGTGAAGGATGCAAATCCAATACAGATAAAAACACTAAATAATGATGACAATGTTTGGGCCCTGAATTCAGAAATGCCAAAAGTAAAACTGCAGCCTGTAAGCCAGTAATTTTTATTTTCCTTAAACCAGTTTATATTGGGTGTTGGCTGACATACAGCAAACAAATTTTCAAAGTGATGTAGAAACATACACTGATGAATAAGCTCTCTGTATTATTAACACATTGGGAAATATTAGCAAAAATTTATAGCAATATACTTTTTTATAAAGCATAATTTGGCAGTTTCTTATAAAATTAAATGTATATTTGTTATACGTCCCATTTGTGATAGGCACAATAATGTCCCCTCCAAAGAGGTCCACATCCAGATCCCCAGAACCTGTGAGTATGTTATCTGATCTGGCAAAGGGGACTTTGGAAGGAACCTGAAGCTCTGATTAAAGTTAAGGATATTGAGAGGAGAAGGTTATCCTGGATTACCCAGGTGGTCCCAATCTATATATAAAGAAGGCTAAGTGACCGGCTGACCGGCTGACCAGCCAACGAGCCAGCTGGCCAGTAGGTATGATGCGTACTGATCACCAGGGGCAGACGCTCAATGAGGGAGCTGCTGAGTGACAGCAACTTTGCAGAGTGCCCTCTAGCACTCCGGGACCCCTTGGGGGATGTCAGACTGCTGGTTTTGGCCCAATCCCCACAGGCCAGGCCAAAGGACCCCACCTGCCGGAGGGACCCCTGTTCAATCTGCAGACACTGTTTGAGCACCGGCACCACCCCAAGTGCAGGCAGCCAGGGAGGGACCATGGGAGGTTGGATCCAGGGTGTGTCCAGCATGTCTTGCCCAGTCCCACCCCACCAGCCACCTTCTAATTAATTTCCTTTCAATGTGCACGAATCCGTGCACTAGGCCTCTAGTATAATTATAAGGAGGAGGTAGTTAGATGTCCAGAAACAGTGGTGACAGGAAGAGAAGGAAAATACTCCTAATTTACAAAAACCATCTGCAAAAGAGAGTATTGTAACTTTATTTATTATTCATCCATCAACTTATTCTCTAAAATATTAGCAGAAATATAAATACATATGAAATTAATAATATAAAAATTATAAGATTCATTTATTTATTTTTAAAGTTTGTTAAGCACCTCACATGTGCCATGCCAGGAGGGAAAAGAAATTTGGCATTCAGAGTCTAAAACAGCCGTGGGCAAACTACGGCCCATGGGCCGGATCCGGCCCGTTTGAAATGAATAAAACTAAAAAAAAAAAAAAGACCATACCCTTTTATGTAATGATGTTTACTTTGAATTTATATTAGTTCATACAAACACTCCATCCATGCTTTTGTTCCGGCCCTCCGGTCCAGTTTAAGAACCCACTGTGGCCCTCGAGTCAAAAAGTTTGCCCACCCCTGGTCTAAAATCTAGTATAAGAAACTCACCATAGACAGAAAAATAAATGCATAAATAAATCTCTAAAGCTCTGAAAAATATAAAGCAAGAAAAAAGAGAAAGAGGGTAACTACTGAATGGGGATCAGAATATGCCACTCAAAAATATGCCACTTTTGCATAAAGTTCATTTTGAGTTAAAGGAAATTGAGAATCAAGAGATGCAGAAGCCTCCCTGAGCTCCCTTTATCTGACTAAAAGCAGAAACTTCTGAGAAATGAGGACTGCCATAAATCCCCTCTCCCAGGAAAGTTTTATGGCCATAAAGAAAATGGAAAGTTGGCACCAGCACAGAGATGGACCTGCATAAACAAACCTTATTAAAATGACTCTTATCTTCCATTAGTTTGCCCCATATATTTACTTTTCCAAAGTTTGCCACCCTTGGAGGCCTAAAACCCTTTTCCTTTGTCTTGTCACATCTTCGCAATTTATTTCTTTGTTAAAAATGGTGTATAAGCTCTCAAGCCTGGATGCTTCTTTGGGTCTTCATTTCTTTTCTAAGAATGCCTTCACGTCAAGTAAAAAATTAACATCAATAAAGTTTGCATAGCTTTTCTCCTGTGAATCTGTTTTTCCTCAATCTAATTTGCATGGCCCAACTAGAGAACTGAGGAAAGTAAAGTAAAAAATGTTTTTTCCCTCCCCTACCCTAGGGTAGGGAGAGACATGCTATTTTAGGTAAACTGGTCAAAGAATGCCTTTCTGAAGAAGCTTACAAAGTGAGAAAATGAACCTTGACTATGTTATGGCATTAACGGTGGTTACGCTTCTTATATGGTAGCCTGGGACTCACACAATGTTCCCAGAAGCCCAGGCAGAAGATTCTTAAGAACTAGCTTCAGAAAACACAAAATTCCACTTCCACCTCATTTTCGTGGGCAAGTAGACATAAGGCCATCCCAGACTGATTAGTCTCCACCTCTCAATGACAGGAGTAGCAACAATTTGTAGCCATCCTTAATCCTCCAGAGTTGTGCAAAAGTTTCTAAGTAGGTTGGTACATCTTTCCCTAAAGAAATGGTCTATGTTAGGGTTCAGCAAACTATACCTAAACAAAATACAACCAGCTGTCCTAATCCACCCCACTGACTGTTTTTGTAAATAAAGTTATGTTGGAGCACAGAAATACCCAGGCATTTATATACTATTTGCTATGGCTGCTTTTATGCTTTAAGGCAGAGTTAAATAACCGCAGCAGACTTCATGGCCTTAAACATTAAAATGTGTACTATGTGACCCTTTGCCAAAAAAGCTTGCTAACTCCTGGTCTACAGGAAAGCAATGGAGCCACTTCTCAATCATTCTGCATAGAGCTCTAGCAATTTTATTTCCAATCTTGGCCACAGGTCCCTAGAAAGATTTAATAATGCTTTGAGTAAATCGAAGTTACAGAAGATTTTCAAAATGAAAACTGATATCCAAGCAGAAAGCATGTGACTAAGAAAGGATAAATACGTTGAAGCCAATCACACCAAGCCTGAAGCTAATGAAATCAGAACTAAATCAGAACTAGGAGAAAGTTCTCTTCACACCACCCAGAGAACCAGGCAGCCAACCCACTACAATCTCCCCATAGGTTTTGATTTGTTGCTTAAAATTGAGGAAAGTATCTCAAACCTTAAAAAAAAAAAAAAATGCAATGCATTTCTTCTACAGAATGGACATTAAACCCATCAGAAAAGGTTGGGCTTTCACACTCCTAGCAACATTCCAAGAGAGGAAACTTAGGTACATTTTAAGGCATTTGCCAGCTCTGAAACAATGCAAACATTGGCTAAACTAAAACTTTAACCACTGGAAGTGTTTGACCTGCCTCTTCCCCCACCCGGTAAATAATCCTCACGCAGATTCAACTTGTACCGCATATATTACACCACTCCCCAAAAGGGGAGGTGTCTATTGACTTTAGTGTTCAAGTTAAATGCAATAGGGTAAGACTCACGGTTTAATCAGCCAAATAAGCAGTCTCTGGACTATGTCTTAGGAAAGGAGAGTGAAGGAAACAGTACAAACCTAACTTCTATAGTGTGGATTTTATAACAGGCTTGTAGGAGGGAATAGGGCAGAAAGCAATAATATTCTTATAGAACAAGTATGCCATTTCTCCAGAAGAAATCATTATTGATATTGGGAGTATTCTCTTGTATCTGCTCACTATTTGTGATTAAATTAGTGGGGAGGGGGAAGGGTGTCTAACTTCAGAATGGTGGACCACATTGGATGAATGTCATGAGTGACAATCACAAAGCATCTAGTCTCCCATTTGTAATGAGCTTCCTCCCACTGCATCCATTCTTACCAGCATCTTACAAAGATCAAGGACTAACCCAAAAACAACAACCTAATGAAAATTACTATTAACAATAAACACTGGGTATTGTTTTTAAAGTATGCAATAGATAAGAATAAAGATTATGTAATAAAGAAATATAAATGTAAAAGTAATTAACATGAACAAAAACAAGTAAAAAAGCCTTTAGAAACAATAAATATTTTAAAGTGTAAAATATAAATGTAAAACAAGGAAGAAAGCCTGTAAAAACAATATTTTAAAATGTAAAACATGAATATAAAAAGTGACTAACAAAAATTAAATATGTTTAATATATCACAGATAATAAAATTAAGACTTCAAAGTAAGGATTATATAAATTCATAAAAATAAGCCTAGATTTTAAAGTAAGAAATTAAGGACAAAAAGGTTTTAAATTATAAAGTGAGCTATTAATACAAGTGATAAAGGGTTAAACAGGGACATTTTTTAAAAAGAGAAACTAATATGAGTTAATAGGATAAAGTATTAAGGTAAAAACAGGATAAAGTATTAGCATAAAAATGAGAAGATAACAGGTACAATTTTCAGAAAATATAGAAAGATACTAGAGGCAGGAAACCTGAAAAGTTACCAAAGTCCTGAAATGTGCTTTAAAAAGCAGATGAAAGGCAATTAAAACAGCGTACACCAATCTGTTACCAATACTGAAACCCAGGACTATAATATAAAATTCTTTCTTGCAAATAAAAATAAACACCCACCTGGGAACACACAAGTTGAGGACTCCTCAATAGAATAGTAACATCATCTTGCCCTGTGCAGAACTCCCCAGGGCCTGAGTGTATGGGAGGAAGACCAGATGAAATGTCCCTTCCTCCCACCTGTCACGTCTGCGGAAGCCTCAGCTCAGCCCTCAAAGGTTCTGCATAGCCAGCAGCTTGACTTGCTACTGCACAGGAATGCATAAAGGTAAGCAGTAGGCTATGAGGTCAGGAATACAGAATAAGAAAGACTACAAACGGCTTTAAATGCCACTCTAGGTTGAGCAAATCTGGGTAGAGGAGGGGTGAGGAGAGTGGATGTCCTTGACTATTGTCACTTATGACTTTCTTCAAACAGGTTCCGACTCTTTCAACAAGTCTTCTAATCTCCAAGTAATTTTGATATTTACCCAAGTTTAGTACATAATGATTTATGTTCTTGAGACAACTGAGACTTTTCAATATCCAGGGGTCAGATTCTTAAACACAGGTGATACGAAAAATGCTCTGAATAGTAGCAGGTCAGAGTTACACAAACCTAGTAAAAGTTGCAGCCAAGTAAGAGTGACGCTGAAAATCTGTTGCTTTCACATGAAAATCAGCTATTTTAATGTTTTTTGCTACTGCCAAGAATCACCACATTAAGTGGAAGCCATGAATATACTAGTACGTGTCACTGGTGGCTTTTAAGTATCAAAATATCGCCAAAATAAACAGCAAGGGTCCTTTAAAATTCATTTTTCTCAGGGATCAAATGTATGCATTTCAAGCCATATCTGCCTCCTGCAAGCATGAAAAGAATAAAAATTAAGATGAGTTGGGCCTTTTCTCCTGAATTTCCATTGAGCACAGTGCTGTGAAAGCATGGCTAGCACACGTAAGAAATGATTCTGTTTGTACAGCACACTGAATAAACTGCAGGGGATTTGGAAGCCTCTGTGTAGATATGATGAAAAATATTCATTACATTTTCTTTATATAAAACAATTTGAAAATAAAAATAAAACACGGAGTTTCAAATGTAGCATTTGTGGTGGGCGGGGAATGCACCATTCCAATCCTTCTTCATGGACCAGGCTTATCCCTGCTGGAATTAGTTTCAGCTACCAGCTCCTTCAGGGATGGCCTCACCTTGCCCAAGGCTACACTTGTCCCTGGGCAGCCCATATTTAATTACTAATCAAGGCAAGGACCAATCAAGGACCCAACCATACTGGCCCAACAGGGAACAACTCTGAGGGCCCTTGACCGCTCCAGAGCTGGAGGGTAAGGGGGTGTTGGCTCAGACTTTAAACTAATCACAATACAGTCTCCTCTGCCCAATCCTGCTTCTACCCCCTCCCTCTCCACAGCATCTGTTTCTGGGGAAGCAAACCTGTGACAGTGTTCAAAATTGATTTATTTGAAACTTCCAAACAATCTTTTAAAAACATTGAGATGCTTGAGTTTCATTCCCTTATTTCATCTTTTCTATCATATTTGCTTCAAATGGCTACTTATAATTTTATTAGACTTTAATAATGAGCTTTCAAATACTTGCTGACCCCATTCAAGAAGACTTTGTTCACACATGTAAATAAAATTTTTAAACACTTTATAACCATTCAAAAATGTGCAATCATTAAAAATATTTTTTAAGAGTATCTTTTTGCCCTGGCCAGTGTGGCTCAGTTGGTTGGAGTGTCATCCCATATACCTAAAAATTGTGAGTTCGATTCATGGTCAGGACACATATCTGGGCTATGGGCTCCATCCCTGGTTGGGGTACGTGTGTGGACGGCAACCAAGAGATGTGTCTCTCTCTCTCTCCCTTCCCTTCTCTCTAAGATCAATAAGCATAATCCTCTGGTAAGGATTTTTTTTTAATGTTTCTTTTCCTTTTCCTTCATTGCTGTATGTTGAAATATTTTGTGAAATAGTTTGTACCCAAATAATTCTTCCTAACTGAAAATAATGACATGACAAAGCTCTTGCTTGTCATTGTTAGAGTTGTCATTGTGTCATTTGATTGGATGCTACTAAAAGTAAACAGCAACTGCGCAAATGATAACAGTTGTCTGACATGAAAGCCAAGGTCAGGACTGGCCCTGATAGCTATACTAGTCAGAAGACCCTATCCCTGACCTGCAGTGCCCTCTTTAGACTCATGGAACATGAACAAATCCCTTCAGCAAAATCTGATGTGGCACTTGAGGTAGTTGCTCAATGATAAAGCCCCTTCTTGGCAGTGGTCAGAGTACCCCAGTAGAATAGCAAATGCCCAGTTTTGCACATAACCTTGGCTACCTGGGTTGACTACTGGATTTGTGATCAGATCTCACTCAGGCATCAGGCAGTCCCCTGCAAGCCCTGGATGAGGCTGCTTATGGCTAAGTTTACCAGAAAAAAACATAGGGCACCAAGTTAAATTTGAATTTCAGACAAAGAATAATTTTTCAGAGAAACTTGTTCCCAAATATTGTTTGTAACTTACTTATATTAAATATACATATTTGTTTTTTAACTAAAGTTCAAATTTAACTGAGTATCATGTATAATTATTTGCTAAATCTGGCAACCCTTCTTGAAGTCCTAAATGCTCTCATCCTAGGCCCAACCCAGCCTGGGATGAGCTAAGGAGATCAATAGCTCTTTAAATACCTGTAACTTGTTTTCTCTTGTGTATCTTGGGAAATTACATAACTGGATTTGATACTGTCAATTCCTCCTGTTTTTTGAAACACTTCTTTGCCTTCCTTGACATATCATCTCCTGTCTTTTATTTCTAATATCTGACCAGTCTTTCTCTGTATACTCGCTCTTTCCCCACTGTCTAAATCAGAGGTTAATTAACATCTTCTGCAAATGGTGGAGAGTAAATATTTTAGGCTTTAAGAGGCACACAGTGTTTGTCACAACTACTGGACTCTGACCTTGTAGGGCAAATGTAGCCATTGACAATATGTAAATGAATGAGCATGGCTGTGTTCCAGTAAAACTTCATTTACACAAATAGGTGGTAAGCCAATTTGGCCCATGTGCTGCAATTTGCCAATCCCTGCTCTAAATGCAGATGTACCTAGATCTGTCTTTGTGTCTCTTCTCTCTCTCTATTTGCCCCCTTGTCAACCTCATCCAATTATATGACAAACTTACTACTTGTAGATACCCAAATCTGCATCTAAAACCCTACCCTCTCTCCCAGTCTAGTCTTATATTCCAAATGCATGCAAGACAACTCTTCCTGGATGTCCTATAAACATTTATAATTCCTCCGTTCCAGCTTCCCTTCAAAGGCATCTCCTGTTGCTCCTTAACCCCTCGAGTGCCGGGGAGCACAACTGCGCTCCTCCTGTCTTTCACCAAAAGTGCCATGAGCGCTATTAAAGCTTCGAAATGGCGTCCAGTTCTAAGTCTGCTTTTATTAGTGATGATGATATTGCTAAATACGTCAATGTAATAAAGGTTTCCTTAAGTTTTTGAATATGTAACTTCATTTACTTGAGATTCATAATTTTTTCCCCCTAAACTGCTGTAAAATCAGCAAAAATGTGTTGGGAATTTTAGCATAGTTCCTAGGATATTGGTTGGCACTCAGAGGGTTAATGTGTTCTATTTCTGCCAATGGAACTATTATTCCTATGGCTACCACAGCTCAAAACTGCCAAATTCAAAACCATAATTTGGTTTCTCTCTTCCAAAAACTACTCATATTCATCTAGTTGACAAGTTCTGTAGATCCAAGACATTTACACCATACTTATGTCTTGAGAGATATAGAAAGCTTCTGTACCTCTCACCCAGCCCATTGCCATATCATCCAAATGGCTCTAGACATCAGCATCTCCCTTTTCTAACCAAATTTCTCCAATACTATCAGATTGCCTTTCCTTAGAATGGCTCTGATTTTTCTCTTTCTTCCTCAAAACCTTGTGAAGCCTTTTAATGCTTTGGCATTGAAGTCCAGGTTCTTTACCTGACATCAAAGATCCTCTGTGAGCCAGCCCTCCACTAGTGATTCAACTGTTTAATATTGTACAGCATTAACAGAAGCCAAAGGGACTATTATGCGCAGTTCTCTAGCCACCAAAACACTTTCTTATCTTGTTAACTTTCCTATGCTTTGGTTTTTCTCTGCCCTTCCTAACCCATGGTCACACAATTCCAGCTCAAACGGGCCTTCTCCACAAAGCCATCCTAAACTTCCAGCTAAAAGAAGTATTTTCATATTCAGAACCCCTAACCAAAGTTAGATTAACCCTCTCTTACAGCTAGTATAGTTTCCTACCTTGCATTATCTTTAGTCCTGCCATGTCTCCCCTTGTACACTGTTAGAAACCTGGAAACAGATTCTTTGAATCTGCTTTCTTTTCCTCAAAGCATTCTGTTAAAAACCTTCCAAACTTCTTTATTTTAGGGATTTAGTACATCCTTGAATAAGAAATGGAAAATTAGTAATGTGCATGCTAAAAATAAAAATAAAAAGACTACATGACTGTAGTGTGTATGGAGAGAGAAACTCTGGATCAGTGATAAATTTAATTCATCCTTTTTGCCACCTTCCCCTCTTGTCTTGGTGGGGGAGGGAAGAAAGGCACAATATCAAAATTACTTTAAATTCTAATCAGTAACCTAAAATTCATTTATAAAAGAAACACGACTTATAATCTACGGGTGTGGAGAAGTGTTGTTTTATTTTGTTTGTCTATATCTTTCCTTTGGGTTTGTTTGCCTTGTTTTAATTGCCTTGAAGAATATAGTCTTCTTAATATTCTCCAAAAAAAAAAAAGGATTAAAACTTTTTAAAATAGCTATCAATTATCATTTCTCCTGTATCAGGCACTGTCCTAAGGGGTTTATATGTTTATCTCCTGAAACCCTTTCAAGAGTACTTCCTCCTACACAGATAATAAAACTGAGGCTCGACATGTTTCAAACAGTTATAAAGACTAGGAATTCCTAGGGCGGGGGGATAAAATGGACACATATGTAATACCCTTTGTAATACTTTAAGCAATAAATCAAAAAAAAAAAATACTTGATAAAAAAAAAAGACTAGGAATTCAACCCTGGTCTAATTCAACAGCCTATATCTTTTTCTACCAAGACATACTGCCTTTCACATTGAAAATAACTATTAACCTGGAAGTAAGGACTTGAGACTATTAGTAAATGTGTGATTTTATTGCATGTGTATTTATAAATGAATAGCTGAGGCAGCGTAGCAGTCATGGGCAAGCCAGGAACTAGAAACCAAACCAGTTATTTTAACAGAGAGATTTAATAAAGAATATTAATTAGGAGTGAAGTTGTAACTAGATAACTAAAAACGTAAGAAGATAATCCTAGGGTATTAAAGACGTGGTGACTGAAGGTAGTAGCCTGGGAGAGAAAAGAAACAGGTTGAAAGTATCAAAACTTGGAAGTTTAAAAGAAGGGCCTCATGGAGCTAACACTCAGATGCTGAAAAGGGAGAGGCCCTGTTTAGCTGGTGTTGAAAAAAAAATTGCAAATGAATTCAGTTGCTTCTACAGGAAGGAACTGCTGCTGCCTGGGAGAAGAAACTTGCTGGGGAGATGCTCATAGGAACAGGAAGCAGACAAGAAGGAGCAAATCTCTTCTTCTTCTTCTTCCAGCCCCGCTAGTGCCCCTTATTGGCAGAGTCTGATATAGAAGCATCTGGCTAAACAACTATCATTTGCAGAGTCTCAGCCCCAGCAGCACAGATAGAGTATAGAAGTGTGGGGTTGGAAGTTATAGGCAATAACTTAAGAAATGGCACAGGAAGGAAAAATATAAATTTACTGAAGTGTGACACTTGTGAGCTTGAGAATGAAATCAAAGAGGCGAAGATAAGCAATATGGGACAGATCTCTCATCTACTAAATAAATTGTAAAGACCTCTAGGTAGAGACCTGAAGGCAAGTGAAAAAAAAACCAATGAGATAAATGTCTTGACTTTAAAAATCAAATAGCTTAAGAAAACACCACCAAGACAAATTACCTGTGATCTGAGGACAAAAAAGAAAAATTGTCATAATTGGTAAAGTGCTGATAATTCAAACCCCAAGGAATGCTAAAATGCCATCATTTCACACTAGAGGTCACCCCCGGTAAGAAAATATAATTGTACCATCCTTTATTGTACCCCTGTAGCTGTTACAATATTGGAGAGCTGCTCCTTATTGCAAAGAGATTGGATTTTTATGAGACTGACATGCTAAGCAGCTTGCTAGTCTAGTAAAAGACTGCATTAAACAGAATTCACTTTCTTACTTTAGTGAAAAGCAGATATATTGAATTGATAGTACAGGAGACAGTATCTGATCCATGCAATCACTGACCTATTTCTAAGGTATCAGCTTTAATCAGAGGTAGGTCAGCACTGTTATCAAGAAACAATACATTGTATATAGCATACAGACTCATACTGGGTATTTTTTAATCAGGAAAAATACTTCCTGATGTCAACAGAAAGAAAGTTATTACATGAAATAACTGCACTAAATATTTTAACTAACTCATTAATTTGGGAGTTTATTGAATTAAAGGCATTTACAGCTTAGGAAATTAGAATGTCATTATCATTTGATGTCAAATTATAATGCTTCAAGGACATCTTACAGAAATGACATTTGTTAAGACTTTTAATGGTAGGGACTGTCTTTATGTACATAAATCCATTTTTTAAAATCATTTGAATGCACCAAAAAGAAGCTGGTCATTAACAAGATCATATGTGGATATGATGTGCATCACTTTTACTGTATCTCCAAGCCAGTGCTCCTTTGATATTTGTGCTCCCAGCCTTTACTAACCACTAAATTTTTTCAGAAGGTTTTTAAAATATATTTTTATTGATTTCAGAGAGGAAGAGAGAGGGAGAGATAGAAACATTAATGATGAGAATCATTGATCAGCTGACTCCTGGATGCCCCCAACTAGGGACCGAGCCTGGAACCCAGGCATGTGCCCTTGATTGGAATCGAACCTGGGACCTTTCAGTCCTCAGGCCGACACTCTATCCACTGAGCCAAACCAGCTACAGCCACTAACTTTTTTTTGTTATTTTTGTTTTGGTGTTCCCTACCGATATTCTGGTCTTGCTATGTCATTAATTGAAAATGTCAGTCCCTGGCTTTTTTCTTCATACCTTACTCCAGTTGACATTCTTGAAGTCATCAATAGCCATGTTGTTTAAATCCAAGGGTCCCAGTCTCCATTTCTTGCCATGCATTTCTCCATAGCCCATTATATTTGCCACACAAGTGATTCTACTTGTCAAGTTTATCAGGACTCCTCACCAAAGTCTACCATGTTTTCATATTTATTTGGTACTTATCTTTCTTCATCTTACTCAAATTCATGAACTTGTATATATTCCCATAATTTTAAATACCATCTGGGGAAGACTATCAGATTTATATCTCCATCACTGACCTCTTCATTAATATCTAAACTCTAAGTTATAATTAACTGTAATTCTATGACTCGACATTTCCATTTCAATATATAAATCATTTTATTACTCTTAATATGGCTAAACAGAACTTTGATTTCCTTAACTTTATCCCAAACATGCACCTTAGGACACACCCCACTCTCGTATCTCTACCAACCACCTGGTGCTCAGGTACAATATTTAACATCATTTTGATTCATCATCTCCTTTCATCCCTCCTCACTTACACTTAATCCCTTAACAAGTTACATCAGATTCACCTCCAAAACAGATTTTAAATCCTCCCACTCATTTTTATATCTCCTGCATCAGACATTTCCAGTTGCAATCATAATAACCTACATGATTGCTGTGGTCTCCTACCTGGTTGCTTTGCTTCCACACAAAAATCTGAACTCTCTTTTTAAAATATAGATCCTCTCATGGAACCAAACACACCTTCAACACACACACACACACACACACACACACACACACACACACACAACCAAGTCCTTGACACCACCTACAAAAAGAAGTATGATACAACCCAGTTCTCAGTTCCACCTTCCGGCCTTAGGACTGACCACTCTCTCCCTAGCTCATTTTACTCAGACCCAATTACTTTGCTTTTATTCCTCGAACTCACCAAACTTTCTCTGCCTCAAAGCCTCTGCCCTTATTATTGCCTCTTCAGGGAAGATGCTCCCACATCTGCGTGGCTGGCTCTTTCCTCTCACAGCTCAAACTCCACCTCCCAGAAAGCCTCTGCCCTTATTATTGCCTCTTCAGGGAAGATGCTCCCACATCTGCGTGGCTGGCTCTTTCCTCTCACAGCTCAAACTCCACCTCCCAGAAAGCCTCTGCCCTTATTATTGCCTCTTCAGGGAAGATGCTCCCACATCTGCGTGGCTGGCTCTTTCCTCTCACAGCTCAAACTCCACCTCCCGGAGGCTCCTTCAGCCCGGAACGTACCACCCGGCTTTAGTTTCTTCATTGCTCTGCTGATTGCTCTCCAAAACCCTCTTTTGCCATTTTTCTGTTGTAACTGTTTACGTGCTTCTTTCACCTGTCAGCTCTCTACAGGCCAAAGACCTCGTAGATCTTTTTCACCACTATATCTAGAGACTCTAGACTATCTAGAGCAGCGATCTTCAACCTTCTTCATCTCACGGTACACATGAACTAATTACTAAAATTCTGCCCCACACCAAAAAATATATTTTTGCTGATCTGACCAAAAAAAGTAGGTATAATTTCGATTCATTTACAGTAGATGGCTGACGTTGGGTGGGCTGTTGTCATTATTTTTTTCTTTTTTACAATCTAAAGAAAAAGAGGTCGGTGCCCCTGACTAAATAGTCAGGTATTGCATGTTTTAAAAATTCTTGTGGCACACCAGTTGAAAATCGCTGCCCTAGAGCATAGCAGACACTAAGTAACTATGTGAGGAGGGAAGGAAGATGTGTGTGGGGGGGGGGGGGGAGAGAAGGAATGAATGAAAAAAAGCAAAGAAGGGAGGGAGGGAGGAATTAAACCAGGTTCAGTGATTTTTCTCATAAAGATGATAATACAACTACTTTCACAGTTTCTTAAATATCTATCTTTCCAACTTCCCCAAAGAATTTTCATCTCCGCAAGTTTCTGTGTAACAAAGTCCAGAGCACGGCTTAGCTCAGAGGCATGGCTCTGTTAAATAAAACTAATCTGACAGGATTAGACCACTGGGGTTTGGCCATTCACATTCTGGATGGCTGGAAATGATAATGTGCCAAACCTCCTTGGGTACTCAGTGAACCACACTCTCCACCATCTCCCTACACACTCCAGGCAATTACCCATCTGGTTTCACTGGCTCACCCGGTTGTATTTGAATGAGGTTTTTCAGCTGAAAGTGAATGGTGTGTGTCCGACCTGAAAGGCAGCCTCTGGCAGTTGTCGCATCCCAGGCCTACGTTCATCTGTAGCCACTCTCTCCAGACAGGGGTCATAATCCTCCCCAAAAATAACAGTCAAAGACAGAGGAGGGAAAGGGAGGCCTAAGGCAGGAGCCAGGAGACCCAGGTTCTAATCCCTGTTGGCCTCAAACTCACTATGTAACTTCATAAAATCCTTGCATTGCCCCAGGTTTATTTCCCCAGCTGAAAACTGCAGGGTTCATGCTAGGTAATCTCTAGGAATTTCTTCCAGCTCTCACATTCCAGACTTACAAACCACCAAGTGAGAAGCATTTGCTGGACTGCAAATTCTCCAGCCCAACAAGCCAATCTCCAACCTGGGATGAGTGGTCAGATAACTGTCATTTGGGGTTTTTATATTTACCTAGAACCTCATAATTATGAGGTTACCCTCACCACACCCCCTTGACATAGATGGAGACAAACACTAATTACCCTGCTTTGCCGGAGGAGAAAGGAAGGCACAGAATGACTGACTCACCCTCTGTTCACCAAAAGCAGCGGTCTGGCCGAGAAGAGAAATCCACGAACTACTGAAGGGTGGACCTGAGCTCAGGACACCAGGCCACAGGCCTCTACTGGAGATACTAGTGTTTTGCTTTGCTTGTTTTTTATCCTGAAATAGATGGAAAACACTCATTATTGAATTCTTTTTTTCTGAACAATTCACTGCTGTCAGTGCTAATGCAATTGAATGAAAGAAAGTTGGTTCTATTTACTTCAACAACCTAAGAAAACTGTGTGTGGGCAGGCAGTAAGGAAGACAAGGAGAGCTCGGACTCTGAAGTAAGAGACATCGTCCTTGTTTTGTGAGCAAATATTTTTCCAGGTATTAAGAAAGCACAAAAGTGAAAATATGTATATATTCAATTCCACTCACAGCTCTGCAAGATGCGTATTCTCTGAGCCATAGTTCTTTTCATCTGTAAAACATAACTGATAGGATTGCCCACAATATTCTTACAAGGATGATATTGATAAGTTACTTCCATTCAGTTCCCTAATTAATTAGCACATTTCCCTCTTTATCATCCTCCTTAAGACAAGCAAAATAGGGTGCTTCCTACCCAAACACTATATACCCATCTACACCCAAAGCCTCCTGCCACTCACCATCATCATCAATGCAAGACCACAGGCTACTAAAGCAGGTGGCCAATTGTCCATGAGGTTAAGGGATCACCAGTTCTAGCTTTGCTAATGATATGCTGTATCATAAAGAATGAATAACTGACCCTGTATCTCCACCTATAACAGTGGGGCTAACAGAATTGTCTCAGGGAATATTCTGAGCACAATTAGGAGTCTGTGAAACTCTTTTAAAGCATTAGATATGAAATCTAGACTACCATTATATTACACCCAAACGTCTCTACTCTTCTGAATTGCCACTTGCCCATCTGCTGGCCAATGTCATTCCACCAGCAGGGTCACCTATAGAAGCAGGGTCACCTATAGAAGCCAGAGGATAAGAACAAAAAGATCCAAAATAAGGAAGGAAGTACACCAGTAAGGCAAATTTCATCTCAGTTTATTTCTTTTTCTTACCTATCAGAGATTGAGAGAGTAACGTTTTCCCTATAAGGCTTCTCCCTATCAGAGGTGGGGAACGTCTGGCCTGCAAAATCATTTTGTCTGGCCCTGCCAGGACATTAGGGGTGAGTTAATTAAATGTCTGACCAAATATAGCAGGCTCATTTTTAAGTTGATAATTTTGTATGGCCCATGAATGATTATAATGGCCCTTGGTACAAAAAAAGGTTCCCCATTCCTGCACATGGTGAAAAACAAGGGATTTAAAGCAGGATAACAAACAAGAAAGAAATTTACATTGAGGTGGTCTGTGTGTCCTTCTCTCGATGTAGAAGGAGCCCTGGACGCTAAGCTGTGCAACCTGTGTTCAGGTCTCTCTCCACTACAAGGGGCTACATGACAATTTGTAGGAGAATGAACTCTCTGAGACTCAGTTTCCCTACTTCTATGTAATGAGTATGGTAAGAATAAATTGTCCCCAAAATGCTTACCAGTCCTAAAGTTTTATGACTCTTGGAATAAGATACACAGAAGCTGATGCACAATATTTATACATGCCTTATATTCACCGTGTTGAGGGACTATGGGTCCATGACTTCACTACTTTTATGGCCTCTAACATACTATTGTTCATTTTTTCTTTGAAACAGGAAAAAATTTTATCTTCAAGAAATAAATATAAATGTAGGTAGGAACTATGTATTCCAACACATCTATATTATTAACCAGGTTCCCCAGGTATTTTAGATTTATTTTAAAAATCTAAAGACACATTTTGGAAAACTCTGGTCGAGGCATGCATACACCAAGCTATTAACTGGGAAGAAGGAAAAAAAAAAAAAAAAAACAGGAAAAGGCACTTTTAATATTTGCTTCATTTATTTGTATTCCTAGAAACATGTAAGGTATGTGTAAACCAACAAACATGTATCTGTCTACGAATGTTGCAATATATAAAGAAACCTATAACAAAAAATGCCAACTAGAGGTGATTATTCTCAAACTGTATTGAAAACTTCTTTAAAATACAGATTCCTGGGCCATCCTCCTTATGTACTAAATCAGAACTCTCAGAAGAAGTATAAACGGCCCAGACACAGGTGTATTTGCAAAGCCCCTAAGGTGCTGCTGCTGGTTATCCAGGTTTGGAAAGGAAACCCTGCACAGCCGAGTCTAGCAAGTATGGCAGTCCTCCTCCTCAGTGCCCCGCAGAAGTAATCTCTCTTCTCACTTGTGAACATCTGTGATAACCATCACTGAGAGCCAGCTTGTTTGTTAATGGGGGGGAGAAATGCTATTTGCCTAGTTTTCAAGCCAAGGGAGAGCTTAATTAATGTCAGAGCCGATACGATTTCCTCCTCTCTCCTTGCCCTAGGAAGTCACAGGGATGATGAGAGGATTTTTAATTAATATTTGAAAAGCATCCTGAGATCCCTGGACAAGAGGCACTGGAGAAGGGCACAACGTGTTTATTGTTGTTATTAATAGTGGTCGTATTAGTAGAAATAATGAAGTTCTCAAAAGTGCTTTTTTTTTTTTTTTTTTTTTTTTTTTTTTACAAATCAATAACATCAATCAACAGCGTGCTTCTATGGCAAGAATTTTTGGAGAGAATTAAGAAAAAAAGATATAAGAAAAAATTTTAAACGCTTTTTCCTTTTTTTTTTTTTTTTTTACCCATTAGAACTGGATAATATTTTGAGGTTCTAGCATAATAACTATAAAAAGTTCCTCTTACACTTTTCCAAGGTAAATTAAAATACAGCTATTAATTTTTATGTAACCAGGGAAAGATTCTGGACATCGTTATGAAAAAAAGAACTCAGGGCTGGGAAACAGAATTTCTGAATTTGGGGCTTCTCATTTGCTGTTTACTGACTTACATTTACTAATTCTTTAACTCGGGGCAAATCACATTATCTAAGTTTCTTTATTGGTAAAACTTGGAGTTATTGAATAATGTTCCACCTTACAGATTAATGAAGATGAACAGAAAAGACAAATGTGGAAAATTTTATGTATTTGGGTTGTTATACAGATATTATTTATGATGATGATAATGCTAATAATGATGATGAAAATGAGTCCACCAAAAACTCAAATTGCAGTATGGCAGAAATGAATATACATTACGGTGGATTTTTAAAATTTTATTTTATGTAATGAAATTGTTCTATAAGGCTTACAATAAGAAACAGCTATAGGAAGTTTAGAAAGTTAAAGAGTTTTTAAAGCTCACAATAAAAAGCAGCTGGCCTCTGCCCATCCCTTCCAACCCAATCCTTGTCCTCAGAGTTGCTCCTTTTAGATTCTTTAGGTTTTTTTTATATATTATCCGTTTACGGACAATTAACATGATGAAACTCTTATATCTTGCTCTGTACAAACTTTAGGCATTATTTATTTCTTATTATGAAAGACATTAAATTTGTTATACTATCACTTCCACTTACTCCCCTCCTTTCTACAGGTATAATTAGATTTACTTTTGCTGAAATTAAAATTTACTATTTACATTTTTACTGCTGCCTAGATAGTTTATTGCTGAACCAACTAGTTTACTAATATTACATTGCTTTTCTTATACAACTCTGTTTTTTGCCTAGAGTTATTAGTTGTCTAAAAATTTATTTAGACATCTATCTACTTTATACTGTGATATTTCCACACCATCAAATCATCAGATCATATAGCATTTTTCCCTAGAAATGCCCTTCCTATAAAATCATGTCTTCCTACTGTAATTGAACAACACCATGCCAGAGGCAATGAAAATAGTAATAAATACTTGGGTCTACGGGCCCCTAATACTGTGAGTATAAGGCATGTGTGCAATTCTATGCATCAGCCTCTATCTATGTTGTTCCAGGAGTCATAGGACTGAACACTTACATATAGCCAACAAGTACATGAAAAGATGCTCAACATCACTAATCATCAAGAAAGTGAGAATCAAAACCAAGAAATATTGCCTCACATCTGTTAGAATGTTATTAAAAAGACAAGAAGTAACAAATGCTGGAAATAATGAGGAAAAAATAAAACCCTGATGCACTGTTGGTGGGACTGTGAGTTGGTACAGTCACTAGAGAAAACAGGGTAGAAGTTGATCAAGAAATTAAAAATAGAATCACCATATGATCCGGCAACCCTACTTCCAATATATTTCCTAATAGAAAAAAACCACAATCTTAAAGAGACATCTGTATTCCCATATTCATTACAGCATTATTCACTGTAACCATACCCATAGTTCACAATGTTTCATGCAACATTATTCACAAGAATGGAAACAACCTAAGTGTCCATCAATGGATAAATGGATTTTAAAGTCAGCCATAAAACAGAAAGAAATCTTGCCATTAGCAACAACACAGATGGACCTTGTTGGCATTATGCTAAGTAAAATAAGTTAAAGAAAGACTAATCTACACTAATAAAAGACAAAGATGCTAATTGACCATACCTTCACTCTGCCCTAAGCCACACCCACCAGCCAATCAGAGTGAATATATGCAAATTAACCCAACCAAGATGGCGGCCGGCAGCCATGGAGCTGGAGCAAGCAGGAGGCTTGGTTGCCTGGGCAATGGAGGAAGCCAAGCTTCCCGCCAGCCTTGATCTGGCTGTGGGCTCCACTAAAGGCAACAAAGTTTCAATTATAGAGGATAAACAAATCCCAGATACCTGCTTCCAGCCAGCCTCCACTGGGAGCTTGGGTGGCTGGGGATTGTGGCCAGCCTGCAAACAGCCATCAGCCCCTCACCCAGGCTGACCAGGCACCCTAGCAGGACCACCCAACCTGAAGGGGCTGTGGCCAGCCTGCAAATGGCCCTCAGCCCCTCACCTAGGATGGCCAGGCACCCCAGTGGGGACTCCCACACTGAAGGGGCTGTGGCCAGCCTGCAAACAGCCATCAGCTCCTCACCCAGGCTGGCCAGGCACTCCTATATAATAAAAGAATAATATGCAAATTGACCCTAACAGCAGAACGACTGGGAATGACTGGTCACTATGACACACAATGACCACCAGGGGGCAGACACTCAATGCAGGAGCTGTCCCCTGGTGGTCAGTGCGCTCCCACAGGGGGAGCTCTGCTCAACCACAAGCCAGGCTGACGGCTGCCCGTACAGTGGTGGTGGTGGGAGCCTCTCCTGCCTCCTCAGCAGCGCTAAGGATGTCCAACTGCAGCTTAGGCCTGCTCCCCGCTGGCAAGTGGACATCCCCCGAGGGCTCCCAGGCTGCCAGAGGGATGTCTGACTGCCAGCTTAGGCCCGATCCCCAGGGAGTGGGCCTAAGCCAGCAGGTGGTCATACCGCGAGGGGTCCCAGACTGCGAGAGGGCACAGGCTGGGCTGAGGGATCCCCCACCCGAGTGCACAAATTTTTGTGCACTGAGCTTCTAGTACTGTATAAATTTTAAAAAGCTGAATTTTAAAAACAGAGAATAACTTGGTAAAAACAGAGAGTGGTTAGCAGGGCCTAGGAGTTGGTAAAAATGGAGAGAAGTTAGTCAAAGTGTATAGACTTTCAGTTATAAGGTAAGTAACTTCTGGGGAGTCTAATGTAAAGAATGGTAGTTATAATTAGTGATACTGTGTTATATACTTAAAGTTGCTAAGACAGAGGGTCTTAAATGTTCTCACAACAAAAGAAAATGGTAATTATGTGAGGTTATGGATGTTTAACTGTATTGTGGTAATCATTTCACGATATAGACACCTATCAAATTATGATTTATTATGCCTTAAACTTATACAATCCTATATGTTCATTATATCTCAATAATAAAGCTAGGGAAATTTTTATTATGAACCTACAGTAGTCAAGACAATGTGGTACTCACATAAGGAGATATATATATATATATATACACACACACACATATATATACACACACACATACACACACATATCCTATATAATAAAAGGGTAATATGCAAATTGACCCTAACAGCAGAACGACTGGGAATGACTGGTCACTATGACACACACTGACCACCAGGGGGGCAGACACTCAATGCAGGAGCTGTCCCCTGGTGGTCAGTGAGCTCCCACAGGGGAGCTCTGCTCATCCACAAGCCAGGCTGATGGCTGCCAGTACAGCAGTGGTGGTGGGAGCCTCTCCCGCCTCCTCAGCAGCGCTAAGGATGTCCAACTGCAGCTTAGGCCTGCTCCCTGCTGGCAAGTGGACATCCCCCGAGGACTCCCAGGCTGCCAGAGGGATGTCTGACTGCCAGCTTAGGCCCAATCCCCCAGGGAGCAAGCCTAAGCCAGCAGGTGGACATCCCCCAAGGGGTCCCAGACTGCGAGAGGGCACAGGCCGGGCTGAGGGACCCCCCCAAGTGCACAAATTTTTGTGCACTGGGCCTCTAGTGTGTGTGTGTGTGTGTGTGTGTGTGTGTGTATACACACACACACACACACAAAGTGGCCAGATTATTATGACCACCTGACATTTGTAGGCAAATTAGCCGTACACTGCATCGTATGGGATATGGAAGCCAAAGGCCTGTTCGAACACCTTTGCTGTCTGCAGTTAACAAGATAAAACGTCTCCAATTCACACAGGAACACAAGGATTGGACAGTCAAGCATTGAAAAAAAGTCATGTGGTCCAATGAATCACGTTTCCAGTTGCATCATGCAGATGGCAGAGTGAGAATTTGGCAGAAACAGCATGAAAGCATGCACACCACATGCATGAGTACAACCCTTCAAGCTAGTGGGGATAGTGTTATGGTTTGGGGTATGTTTTCCTGGCATGATGTGGGCCCTTTAATTCATGTGGAACAACATCTGAATAGCACAACATACCTAAGTATCGTTGCTGATCAAGTTCATCCTATCATGTTGATGGCGTATCCCAATGGAGATGGCTTCTTCCAACAAGACAATGCGCCATGCCACGGTGCTCGTATTGTGCAGGAGTGGTTTCAAGAACATGAGGGAGACTTTACCTTGCTTAGGTGGCCCCCACAATCACCATTTCTCAGTCCAATTGAGCATATGTAAGATGAAGTTAAAAGAGCCATCAGGCAGCTGGTTCCACACCATCAAATCTCACAGAACTGGACAGTGCTATTCATCAGGCATGGTGTCAGATTTCTCGCATCACCTTTCAACATCTCGTGGAGTCACTGCCAAGAAGAATCATCGCAGTATTGAAGGCAAAAGGTGGTCCAACAAAGTACTGATGGGGTGGTCATAATAATCTGGCCACTCACGTTCAAATATATCCCATGTTCAAAGGCTGTTAAATCACGTCATTTACCCGTATCTTCAGAAAAAAATCACTTCTACTGTTGTGGTAAACAACCTGCTTTCCTATTTATAATGGTCTGGCCCTCTAGCAACTTCAGTGCGAAATTATAGCTAAATTGCCTACAAATGTCAGGTGGTCATAATAATCTGGCCACTCAGTATACACACACACACACACACACATATTAGAGGCCCAGTGCACAAAATCCATGCCAGGTAGGGTCCCTCAGCCTGGCCGGTGATCAGGGCAAATCGGGGCCCTCAGGCTGCCAGCCAGAGCCTTCCTTCTCTAGCTGCTGGCCGGGGCCTTCCTTCGTTCTGCGCCACCCCCTGGTGGTCAGTGCACATCATAGCGAGCGATGGAACTCCTGGTCTCCCAGTTGAACTCCCGCGGGGACACTTTGCGCATATATATATATATATATATATATATATATATAGAGAGAGAGAGAGAGAGAGAGAGAGAGAGAGAGAAGAATTTAGATTCCAGACTAATTCTTTACATTATAGCATTATAGTCAATTGATTTTTGGCAAGGCTCACAGGTCAATACAATGGTGTGGCTGAGAGGAATAGTGCTGAAATAACTGAATATTCGCCTGCAAAGGAATGAAGTTGGACCTTTACCTCAGACAATATATAAATATTAACTTAAAATGGATCATAGACCTAACTGTAAGAGCTAAAACCATAAATTCTTAGACAAAAACTTCAAAGTAAATCTCTCTAATCTTGGATTTGGCAATGGTTTTATTGGATATGACACCAAAAGCACAAGCAATAAAAGAAAAGCAGACAAATTGTACTTTACCAAAATTAAAACCGTTTGTGCTTCAAAGCAGACTATCGAGAAAATGAAAAGAAAATCCACATAGAGAAAATATATAGAAATCTTGTAACTGATAAATGTCTTATATGCAGAATACATAAAGAATTCCTACAAATCAACCATTAAAAGACAACCCTAGCAAAAGATCTGAATAGACATCTCCCTAAGGAAGATATTCCTTCAAGGAAGGCTCAACATCATTAGTTTTCATGGAAATATACATCAAAACCACAAGATACCTTTTTATATCCACTATCATTACTAAAATAAAAAAGACAAACAATGACAAGTGTCGTTAATGATGTAGAGAAACTAGAACCTTCATATCTTGTTGTTTGTGGAACTGTAAAATAATGCAACCACTTTGGAAAAGAGTTTGGCGGTTCTTCAAAAAGTTAAATTAAACATAGTGTTTCCATGTGACCCAGCAAATCTATTCCTAGACACATATCTAAGTGAACTGAAAACATGTTCACACACAAAAAAAGTAGACAAATGCTAATAGTAACATTATTCATAATAATCAAAAATAAAATAAATCATATTTATATAGGTAATATTATTCAGCCATAAAAAGAAATGCTATATTGATATATACTATCAGTATTTCAATGATGAACACTGGACATATTATGTGAAGTTAAAGAAGTGAGTCACAAAAGGCTATGTATGTATGATTCCATTTTTACTAAAAGTCCAGAGTAGGCAAATCCATAGAGAAACAGATTAGTAATTGCTAGTATCTTGAAGAAGAAGAAAATGGGAAGTTACTACTAATGGAGTTTCTTTTGTGGCTGATGAAAATGTTTGGAATGGGACAGTGGTGTTGCATGACTCTGTGAATACCTTAAAGACCAGTTAATTATATACTTAAAAAGAATCTTACATAGCTACAACATATGTCAAATTTTTTTCAGAGATTATGGGAAGATAGCAATATGCTGTTGTTAGTGAAATAGAGAATTATTCTGTAATAAAAATTAGTTTTTTAAAACCACATACATTTCCATTATTAAGATGATCACAACAAACATCTTTTTTAACATACAACACTACTGATGCTGAATAAGTTTGTCTTATTAAATTATAATTTCTTTCATTTATATTACCTAGATCTCTTCAGGGAACATTTTTATTGATTTATTTTTAATTTTGTAAAATATGATTTTATTATTTTCAGAGAGAGGAAGAGAGAAGGAGAGAGAGAAACATCAATGATGAGAGAAAATCATCAACCAGCTGCCTACTACATGGCCCTATGGGGGATCGAGCCCACAACCTGGGCATGTGCCCTCACTAGAAATCAAACCATGATATCCTGGTTCATAGGTCAATGCTCAACCACTAAGCAACACCTGACAGGAACATTTTTTTTTAATTTTCATCTTTAGCTTACCCTTATTAATTGCCTCAGTAAGTATGTGTGTGTCTGTCAGTGGGCATACTATCACAGGACAAAAAAGGAGAAATTCACTTTTATAGTGTCACTAAAACTTGACATTTTCACCATTTTTCAGGTATTTACTGAAATAAATTTTGGGGTTTGTTTTTGGGTTGTATGGAAATGTCAACCAGATTTTTAAAACAAAATGCAATTCTTAGGCACAGAGCTCAGAGATTTTCCTTCTCTAAATGCCCAGGGCACAGTCTGTATTTGGATAATTTCCTGCAAGTATAATACATTCTAACTCACACTTTCATCAATAACTCCTTTTCATCTTGATTATTATCTGAATTACAAAACCAAATCTAAGCATATGAACTCTCGCTCAAAACCCTTGGTAATGAGTTTAGACTCAATACATACTGACAGAGAGAAGAAAAGGATAGAAATTTGAGGCACTTTCACAACTGCGACCAGCATTCCTAAAGCTAAATTACAAAAGGGAAACTAACTTTACCATTGAAAGTAATAAGGAGAAATATTACTATAGTCATCAAATGGTTATCACGCTCAAATGTTAGCCCATTGAATGGTACCCAATATGCACTGAGAATCTTGAGAGTTTTGGCTCCTCTAGTTCTTCAAAACAATGACATCATCTCACAAGAGGCAGAAAGGAAATGCCACCCATAGAATTATAGTCTTTATTTAATATCCTAAAGCTAACTCAATATTACTGTGATCATTTTGTTGCAGCTACTAGTAATAACATGCATTTTTACCATGCTGTGTTCAAAGCACTTACATTTATTTAATTTTATTATCACAGTCATCATCTAAAGTCAGAAGAGATTAAGTATTAGTATAATTTTTAAGACAAATAACCGAGTTTTACAAATTTAACCTCTTGGCTTTGCAACCTAGTTTTCAAAGGCTTCTATTTCCTTTTTCAAGCCATTTCTTTGCAAAATATCACAAACACATTTGAAATACAAACCAGTGATGTAGCATACATGATTTAACCTATTCCTTAATAAGGACTCACACATTTTTTCCAATTAGCTCCTGAGAGCAATGTATAATGCTTTTTATAATTAACTAGAGGCCCGGTTTATGAAATTTGTGCATGGGGGGAGGGGGGTCTCCTCAGCCCAACCTGCACCTTCTCCAATCCGGGACCCCTTGGGGGATGTCCGGCAGTCGGACATCCCTCTCGCAATCCGGGACCACTGGCTCCTAATCGCTCACCTGCCTGCCTGCCTGCCTGATCGCCCCTAACCACTCTGCCTGCCTGCCTGATGCCCCTGCTTGCCTGCCCGACTGCCCCAACCACTCTGCCTGTCTGCCTGCCTGGTCACCCCTAACCACCTCTGCCTCAGCCCCCACTGCGGCGGCTTTGTCCAGAATCTGGAAGGATGTCCGGAAGGACATCTGGAAGGTCATTCGGCTGTCTGGTCTAATTAGCACATTACGCTTTTATTATTATAGAAGGTATTTATATAAGAATGCAACAAAAGTTTAAGTCCAGTTTACATAAAACATGCATTGCTATAAAGACTTAATACCTGACCTCTCAAGAAGTTAAAAAAAAAAGTCGGCCACCAACTACTGAAAGCACCATTTTCAACTGTCTTTAAACCTATATCCTAGATAACACTTTTTTGTGAGGCATTTTATACCAAAGATTATTTGTGCATTTCCTCATGAAAATGGGTGTAAGATGTGACAAAATGTGGCTGATGTCACATTTAATAAATTCATTGAGAAATTATTCTAAAAATTTGGGAGAATAAGAATGAAAGGGTGCTATATCAAGTCTCCTTTTGGGATAAATTTTGCTAATGGACTAGATAACCATTATTATGCAAAGCATGTTTTTTGCATTTATTATTATTCAGTAAATAACTGTGATTGATCTCTAACCATGTTTCAGATGTATTTGTGGCACTAGGGATATGGCACTGAACAAGAAATAGAAGGTCTTTGCCCTCAAGGAGCTCACATTACAGTAGGTAGAAATAGAAAATAAACAAGAATGAAAGTGAAAAACACAATGGGGTGTGGAAGACAGAACAAAAATAGAGCAACCCAAAACGAGTCTTTTAATAAAAATTCCAAAAAAAGTGAAGAAATGTTAAAAAAGCCAGAAAACAAAAATTAGAACATGAATGCACTTAAAATGTAATTAATTTTAATGAAAAATATGATACAAATAAAAATAAGTGCACTTACAATGATCAACAGGAAATAGAAAGTATAAATATCATCAAAAAGAAATAAAGTAAAACAAGAAAAGTTGAAATAAAATTAAAAATCATGAAATGGAATTCATACTAGACTTAACATCTATAAAAATTGTATGCCTTTTCTCCTGTTAATCTATCATTTATCAGTTAATTTGCAGGCCCCCGAGGAACCTGAGAATAGAGGAAAGCACTTTTTCCCCTACATCACTCACAAGAAAATAAATTACTTAAAAAAAACATTTTTACTTATATTTACCAAGATTTAAAAATAAAAATAAACTTTGAAAACACACAGGAATACTGAAAAATTGGAAGCAGGTAGGCCCCTGCTTTGGGGGTATGAATAACCTCAATAAAACAATTGGGCTGTCTCTCTTTTTTTTTTTTAAATATATTTTATTGATTTTTTACAGAGAGGAAGGAGAGAGATAGAGAGTTAGAAACATCGATGAGAGAGAAACATCGATCAGCTGCCTCCTGCACATCTCCTACTGGGGATGTGCCCGCAACCCAGGTACATGCCCTTGACCGGAATCGAACCTGGGACCTTTCAGTCCGCAGGCTGATGCTCTATCCACTGAGCCAAACCGGTTTCAGCGGGCTGTCTCTCTTAATGTTAAAAATGAACACACTCATTTTTCCCCCAATGCTACTCCTAGGATGCTCCTAGAAAAAAAAACTTGTTCATATTGAAATTAATCATTTATAAGAATATTCACTGAAGTATTGTTTATAATAGGAAAATGTTCATTAGGGAGCAAACTAAATAAATAATGTAAAATCTCATACAATGAAAAAGAATGCAATCATTTTTAAAAGTCATTAAGTTCAAAACTGGTAAGGAGTGATTCTTAGGATCCATTTTAAGTGAAAAATGTCAAGTTCCCACATACGGAAAAAGGAAATATATATACCTGTGCTCATGTACATACAGGCATGGCCATCTCCTGGAAGGGTCCACTAGAGCCAGTAGTGTAAAAATGGTTGCTGTCATTAAGGACGCCAAGTACCTGAGAAATATGGGGGCATATTTTGAATTTTGAGTCATATGTATGAAGTCTCTATTTGGAAAATAAAATTTAGAATATATCATATGCAATCTGTATTGTAAGTCTGTGGGTTTTTTGAAATGTATTTTGCTGCAGAGCCATGTTTTAGTGAATATACAGTGTGAATTGTCACCTCTTGTCAATGTCTTCTCTAGTACATTATCTTTCCTTCCTGTTGCAATCATCATATGGTGTATGCTGTGGCAGCATGCAGAAAGTAGGACTTGTACTCACCTATATTCATGTCTGATCTGCCCCCTTTCAATCATAACTTCCTTGAGGTCATTCCTAGTGCCTTATTCATCTCTGTATTACCGGCATTCATCAAAGTGCCAACACACAGGAATTTGTTGAAGTGACACATCCCTCACCTTCACATTTTGCATTGGAAGGAGCACTCCTGGGAGGGGGCGGGGGGGGGGGGGGAGGGCGCAGGGGTGCTGCAGACAGGAACATATGGATGGCACAGCCCAGTTAGGCATAGGTTGCCCATCTACCCAGAAGCTCTCTGACTGCCTTATCCCCTGACTGGTCACTTGACTATTCAGCTGCCCTTATTATTGTAATCCCTCAGATGGCCATCTGCTCTGCTCATGTGGGAGAGCTAGCCCCTGGGAGAAGTACTCAGCTGCCCTGCATCTTCAAATTAGGTCAATTACACCACTGCCCCTTAATTGCTCATGACGGGTTGGCTACTGTGTATGAACCATCAGTAATTTCCAGTTCATTGTGGCTAAAGATTTTGGACTAATGAAGGTTCCAATCTGTCCTCCGGGGTCCCCGACACCACTCAGCTTGTACATGTTGCACAGCGTGCTGGGTTCCATTTCACACCCTATCAGCTCCTGAATTTCAAGCAAACTGCAAGTTAAAATAAAACCATACCACAAAAGATAAGGCAAGAAAAGTGTCATGTAAGGACAGTGGTTCATTTTCAATGAAAAGGAACAGGGAGGGCATAATTCTGACAATAGCCCTAATCGGTCCTTTGAGTAGCAGCCCACAGCCATCCCTAAGCACAGGTCGTTAATGCTGTTTCATCTGAGGAATGACCAGTCCCACAGGTAATTGGCATGAACACTTACTCGGTCAAATTTAGGGGCTTCTGAACAATTTCAGAAAAGTGAAATTATCTAAAACTTCTCATTATGAAACTCTAGTGTTCATTTCGCATCTTGCCCTGGCATAAACGAATAATCTCCTTCAAAACTTGCTACACTGTGAACAGCTGGGTTCCTTTTGTCCAATGGTAAACAAAGAAAAAGTTGATGGAAATATCTCAGGAAGCACATTTGAAAAGGCTGGGTTTGTAACAACAACAACAAAAACACAACCTCTTTCTAGCTCTGAGTGATACTAAGAAATTTAAACCTTAAAGCTACCCAATTTCTTTCTCTCAGCCCCATCTCCATACGAATATATAAAATCAGAATTAATTGCATGTTGGAATAAATTCTCAATGTCAAGGATTCATTGATACCATATTTGATGAAGTTACTAATATAGAATGGATGTCCTTTCAACTTCTCAGTTTTCAGACAACTGTACCTTGGAGTTTAGAGTCATAGATGCTGCTTCCAATATGGTATGGCATTAAATAAGCCAAAAAGCCAGCCTTTGGCTGTCAACTCACAATACTGAAGCTAACTATTTCAAATCCAACATTCTTTCTTAGCATTTTGGATTTTAAAATGTTTGAAAAATTTCAAGGAATTTTCCACCTAAAAGGGAACTTCAAGGCCACTTTGCCAAATATGCTGCCTTTAAAACTAAGCAATCCAAATAGGTTAGATGTGTTTCTAAGTCAGGTGACTAAACAATGATGATTACAGATCTAGCAACAAATCTCCTGGGGGAGTACTGTGAGCCTCATGGAGCTTCCACTTGAGTAAGAGATTCTCCCCACAAAGAGTTTTCTAATATTTCCATTACCAAATGAAATTGTGTCAATTGAATTAAAATAGTCAAAATTAGTTTCTTCTTTCCTTTTCTTCTAAATGTCACTTAGAGTCTATCTCTATAATAATAAAAGTGTAATATGCTAATTAGACCAGATAGCCAAACGTCCTTCCGGACGGCCTTCTGGACGAAGCCAGGGCTGCGAGGGCCAAGCCCCTTGCATGAAATTTCGTGCATCGGGCCTCTAGTTAGAATATAATAACTTTGTAAAATATTTCATGCAAAGGAATTTTGAATTTCATTTAAAACCCACTTCCCAAGTGTTAACATGCAAAATGCAGTCTAGAGTAAAAACATGCTTTGCAGAAAATTCAGGTGATATGTACAGAATTACTGGCTTATAAAAACTAAATGTCCCCTTGAGGTGAGAATACATTTACAGTAAATTATCCTCTGCAGAAAGGAAGTTATTACATCCTGATGGATATTCAGAAAGAAGAGCTTACAACCTTTCCTGGTGACCCGTCTTTATAATACTGTGATGTAGAAGTCAGAAGATCGAGTTTTAATCAAAGCTATGGTTACGCCTTACTGGAGGTATGACCCAGAACAAAGAATTTCTCCAGTCGCATTTGTAAATGAAGACAGGTCCTCCCAACTCTGCCTCACTGATTTCTGTAGTCCAGTTGCCTTTACTCCTTCATTTTTTTATGCTTTTAGCACTTTTATACAGACAGTATATATATGTCCAAGAAAGTAAATAAATAGAGGTTATAGGTTGTGACACTAAAGTAATGAATGGATCGTGTATAGTTTTATGTTGTTCATAAAAAATCATCACAGTAGCTATATTCACGAAAAGCATTCTCCCCTTTTAAGTGATTATCTTAAGAGGCTATATGGCCTCAAGTAAGTTTATGTGGCACACAAAAAACTTCATTACTTTAAAACCTCCTTTAATTTTTTTAACAGGAGTGATTTTGCCTACATTACTCAATGTATTCGTCAGATTGGCCACAGTAACTTAATATTGTTCCTCCAAATCAGAATACTATCGAAGGATGAAGGTGTATCATCACTGGAGATGCATCAAATAATTGCCTAATGTTTGAAAAATAACATGCTTTAAAAATCAGTTTCTGGAATAGAATAGATGATACATTTCAAGAACTCTAGGGTATGCCTGAAACCATAGATAGTAAAGTTTAATTTATAAATTAGGCACTGTAAGAGATTAACAACAATAACTAATAATAAAATAGAATATAAGAATATATTCTATAAGAATATCCTATATAATAAAAGGCTAATATGCAAATTAACCAAACGGCAGAATGACCGGTTGCTATGACAATGCACTGACCACCAGGGGGCAGACACTCAACCCAGGAGCTTCCCCCTGGTAGTCAGTGCTCTCCCACAGCGGGTGCGCTACTCAGCCAAAAGCCAGGCTCTTGGCTGGCAAGCGCAGCGGCATTGGTGGGAGCCTCTCCCGCCTCCACAGCAGCACTAAGGATGTCTGACTGGTGTCAGTGGGACATTCCCCAAGGGCTCCCAGACTGTGAGAGGATGCAGGTCTGACTGAGGGACACCTCCCCCCCCTCCCCCCGAGTGCATGAATTTTATGCACCGGGCCTCTAGTACTGTAATATGAGTTGTGTGAATGTGGTCTCACTCTCTCTGAAAATATTGTATGGTACTCACATTTTCACATTAATGACTTCTCTTTAGCATATCTTAATTGACAATAACACTACTCTTGTGCTTTGTGGCCTTATTAAGTAAAGTATGGGTTACCTGAACACAAACACTGCGATACCATCACAGTCAGCCTGACAGACTAGTATGAGATGGCTCCGCAGTAACAGGTGGGGAGCATCTATGGCATGAAGATGCTGAGGGGCAATCCACATCTCCTGCGAAATTTCATCATGCTACTCAGAACAGTGTCCAATTTAAAACTTATGAACTGTTGATGTCTGGAATAGATCTAGAGACATAGAAACATGGAACAGACCGTCAAATCTCAGAGGAAAGGCGTAAGTGGATGGGTGGGTGAGTGGGAAGAGATCAACCAAAGAACTTATATGCATATATGCATAACCCATGGACACAGACAATAGGGTGGTGAAGGCCGAGGGGGGGGGGGGCAGGCTAGAAGGGGTCAATGGGGAGGTAAAGGGAGCATATATAATACTTTCAACAATAAAGATTTTGTTTCAAAACTTATGAATTGCTTATATCTGGAATTTCCCATTTAATCTTTTCAGACTGGACTGTAGTTGACCACAGATAACTAAAACTACAGAAAACAAAATGTGGATAAGTGGAGGCAACTGTATTAGTAAAATAATAAAAATGCCTCTGGGTTTTTAAAGAGAAAATAAACTTCATGTACTTCCATTTTAAAATGGCACCTAGCAGATCTTGACATAGCTTTCTCTGAGTTAAATGCTAAAATATTGTTATAGAAAAAGGGACTACTTAAAACAAAATTAAATGTTAAGGTAGACAAACTATTGCCAGATTTTGGAAGAAAATTCAAAGAACATTGTTGCCAGAGGAATTTGAGAGAAATCTAACTAGGCTCAGGCTCAGAAAAAACATAGCCCCCCACCCACCCCACCACGCCCCCGCCAAAAAAAAGAAAAAACATAGCCCCCCTTAAAGAAAAAAGTAGGTACTTTTTATATCTCCATGTTGTCTAACCCTTGATTTAAAAATGAAGGGACTAAATGAAAGACTAAGTAGTCATCTATACAACTTTATTTTCTTAAGTTTATCTTTATTGTTGAAAGTATTATAGATATCCCCTCCCCAGCCCCATAAACCCCCTCTACCTTGCTTCCATCCCCACCCCAGGCCTTCCCTGCACTATTGTCTGTCCATGGGCTATGCATATATGCATATTTCATTATGAAAACTTTCACATTCTTTTGGGAGTGATGAAAATGCCCTGGAATTAGACAGTAGTAACTGTAGCACAATACTGTAAATGTACTTAATGCCACTGAATTATGCTCTCTAGTAAGTTTTATGTTATTTTACCACAATAGTATAAATTAATTAATAATTTCACATAAAAAGAAAAGAGTAAAATAAACTCCCATAGACCCATCACCCATCTTCAACAATTATTAATCCACAGCCAATCTTATTTCACTTCTATCCTATTCCCTCTATCCTACACTGAATTATTTTAAAACAAACAATCCCAGGCAGCAGATCATTTCATCCATAGTTATTTCAGTATGTTTCTCTGAAGATTAATAACACTTGCTGATAATAGAACACATCTAAAGTTAACAATAACAGTTCCTTAATAGCATCAAATATTCAATCAGTGGCCAAATTTCCTCAGCTGTCTCACAAGGTTTCTTGATTTGAAATAGGATTCAAATAAGGTCACATTGCATTTCTTTTCTATTGTCTCTTCTTTCACTTTCAATCTTTTCAAAGATATCCCTGCTTTAAAATTTTTTCTTTAATTCTTTTCATAATGTAATCATTGAAGAAAATGAATCATTTGTCCTGTAAGGCTCTTTACATTCTGAATTTTGCTGATTACATCTTTATGGTATTATGGAGTTTCCACACCCCCTATTTCCTGAAAGCCAGTAATTAGATCTAGAGGCTTGAGTAGATTTAAGTAGAGGGTGTTTTTAGTAAGAATACTTCAGCCCTAGCCAGTTTGGCTCAGTGGACAGGGCGTAGGCCTGCGAACTGAAAGGTCCGGTCAAGGGCACAGGCCTGGGTTGTGGGCTCAATCCCCAGTGGGGGCTTGCAAGAGGCAGCCAATCAATGATTCTCTCTCTTCCTCTTCCTTCCTCTCTGAACTCAATATATATATATATATATATATATATACACACACACACACACACACACACACACACACATATATATAATATATATATACACACACACACACATAGATAGATATATATATATATATATATATATATATATGTAAAAAAGAAGCATACTTCAAAGTTGTATGGTAGAATCCCATAATGAGATATCTCATATTTGGTTATCTCTTCTTTCATCATGCTAAAATTGATCAATGGGTTTAGATGTTAGTCATAGCCACTCTTAAAGCATTTCCTATAAGCTCTTTACCTAATAGTCTTAGCAGCCATTGATACTATTGCCCATATCCATTAGTTCCTTGGGGGTTACAAAATGGCATCTTTTAATTCTGTCTTGTTTTTTCTTTGATTAGCTATAATATATAATAATAAAAGTATAATATGCTAATTAGACCGGACAGCCAAACGACCTTCTGGACATCGTTCTGGACGACCTTCCGGACGAAGCCGGGGCTTCCAGGGCCAAGCCCCTTGCACAAATTTTGTGTACCGGGCCTCTAGTGCATATATGAAAAAGACTACTTCATCAATTCCACTGAGGTGGAGAAACTGGAAAGATGGGAGAAATGCTTGATTTTGAGGCAGCAAGAGTGCTGTCCCCAAAATCTCCAAGCAGACTTATCTAAGAGTACAAATGAGTCAGCCCTTAAGAATTCCCAAAATGTTTAAGAGGGGATGAGTCTTGGGGCAGAGAGGTGTGTATTGGGAGGAGGGAGGATGAGCAACTTAAGTTCCTGCTCAAATGGGGACCTACATTTTCATGCTATGTAAGTAATTACTGTTAAAATGACCCAATTAATATCCATAGGCTCATGAGGCATGGGAAAATTCAACTTATATTTTAGTATAATATCAAATTAATGAGGAAGAGAAAAATTATGTTAAAGTAGGACAATTAGAAAAGTATTTGGAGTTTAAAAAGTGGTATCATCCTTAACTCAAATGTTATACCAAAGAACACCAGGTGAATTACAATTAAATATAAGAAATGAAACTAAGAAGCATGAAATTTTTGGTTAATATTTGTCTGACTTTGTATTAATATTTCTAATAATAACAACAAGGAAAAAAACTACACTGGGAAAAACTTGATATAGTTGATTTCACATAAATTTAAATAGGTTTGTCAACTCTAACATAAAAGATAAATGACAACCGGGGGGCGAAATGACAAACAATAACCTCAATATGTAAGCTTTTATTGGCTAGTCAATAAGCAAGTGTTGAACATTAATAGTAAAATAGAATATGTGCATAAGTCATCCAAAATGAAGAAACATACAAATTAAAATAGAATATAATTCTGTTTTTCCTTAAAAACTGACACCAATTTTTTGTCTAATATTAAAACTTACTATTGGAATTGGTTCAGAAAAAAGAAAACCCATACTCTGCAGTATAATTTTTTAAGAAGAGCAATTTGGTGTCATGAATAAAATCTTTAAAATACTCTTACCTTTTGAGTCAAAATAAGTTTAAAATTTCTTTTAAAGACAAACACATACAGCCCTAGCTGGTTTGGCTAAGTGGATAGAGCGTCCGCCTGCAGACTGAAAGGTCCCGGGTTCGATTCTGGTCAAGGGCACATACTTTGCAGGCTCCTCCTGGCCAGGGCTGAACCCTGGTTGGGGGAGTGCAGGAGGCAACCAATCCATGTGTCTCTCTCACAACGATATTTCTGTCTTTCCTTCTCCCTTCCACTCTCTCTAAAAATCAATGGGAAAATATCCTCAGATGAGGATTAAAAAATAAAAATAAATACAGACAGACACATACATTAAGCTTTGTGTATAAAGTTGCTCCTGTTAGGGTTAGAAAATTTGTAAAAATTTAAATAGTGTACAGCCATGAAATGAAAAATTATATAGCTAATAAAAATGTTTCCAAAAATGTTTTAAATGTGAAAATCCTTCACTGTATAATAAAGAGGAATAAAATAAGTTTCAAAATTATTTATATAGTCTAAATCTAATTCATTTATATATGCATGTTTATATACACACAAGTAGACATAAATGTATTTTATAGATGCATATGCATGTCTACACATATATAAATATATATTTATATGTGTGTGTATGTCTGAGTGACTGGAGTGCTAAGAGTGTTGAGTTTACGGACATTTTTCCTTCTTTATAAATTTAATTTTACTTATGTATTTCCTAATGAAACATAATTTTATAATTTAAAATAAAGAAAGTTTAATATTATTTTTAAAAAGAAATTTGTTTGATTCACTCAGCTACTCCATCTAGGTACTTTCATTTCATCACCATCAATTTTATAAACATTTTTTATTATGTGCCAAGCACTGTCAGTACTGGGATCCATGGGGAAAAGGACCTGACAATTATACAATATTGAATAAGATGCTGACCCTGACCTTCAGGAAACATACTCTGGTAGAAAAGCAGATCTTTACAAAACTAAGTGTGGTGTCTGTACTCAGCACTCGAATAAAAGTATAAACTATGAGCAAACAGCTATTACATTACCCGAATTCTTTTTTGTTTCAGTGTTAAGTTCTGACTAGAGCAAATATATGTTTTCAAAAACAACTATCTGTGTAGTATAGATTCCCTAGCAAAAGAAAAGTATAGACAGAATGCAAAAGACTCAATGCTGTTAGTACTTCACATAAACCTTTCATTCATTGTACTTAAAGACAGAACTATCAATCCCATTTTTGTTGTTTTATGGCTCTGGTTTCCTCTCAAGTCATCTCTACCGTCTTAGTGCAAAAGGTGGCAATAGTTCAAGATTTTCCCATTAAACATGAGAAATGGTCATCAGCCATGCTTGTCCCTCTCGGCCTCTCTGCCCTGTTCCACATCAGCTCGCACCAGGTCCCAATCCAAACCAACCCTGGAGGTTTTGCTTCACATATTACGTGGGCAGAGTTAATGGAGCTATCCCTTGCTCTTGTCTGAGAACGAGGAATGATGGATGGCTATCTGGTAAATGTATTAAACTGCAGTTCAAGAGAGTTGCTCCTTTGCATATGAGAGAGAGAGAGAGAGAGAGAGAGAGAGAGAGAGAGAGAGAGAGAGAGATCTCCATTCACCTCCTGCATTCTAAGAAGATACTTCCCTTCTCATGCTAGTCACCAACATAACTCACAAGTTACTCGGTGTCAACCCCCATATTCAGAAAATTTATTTAACACAGTGCATCCATTCATTCATTCTACAAACACTTATTGAGAACCCTTTAAGTGGCAACACTCTGTGCTAGAGGCTGGAGATACAAAATAAATAAAACATAGTGCTGGTACTTGTGAACTTATGATACAGTAGAAGAGGGAGAGAGACAGACATTAAAACAAATCATTGAAATGAGGCATATGTTTTCATAAATAAAATATATCAAGTAACAATTATAAACCTCTTTTATTGAGAACTTTCTCTATAGTTATTCTGATAAATACCTCATATGCATTAAAATCAATTCTTACAACAGTTATCCCTATGATATATAGATACTTTGCTGACCCTGTTCTAAATAATTCTGACAATATTTTTCTGCCTACGTGCTAAAAATACTAGGACCAAGTAAAAGGAAGTACTTTTGTTCCATGAAATGTTTGTTCCTGAAAGATAAGACTATGAGTCAATTAAAATAGCCTACTTACCAAGACTAACTCACTCATCAGGGCTTGCCACCTACAACATCAGAGACACTGCCCAATCCCAACAAATTCTGTGCCTTGAATCACTCACCTTATAATCACACAGCTTAGGCCCTGAAACACCATATATATCCTCCCCTCATGTATTAATTTTATAACACTACCAGAAGTCATCAAATTGGTCTTCTCCCTTACTTCAGAAGACCTAATAAGCTTAGTTTTGCTTGATCAACAGGTTTTTCTGGGATCTGTTGAGAGATCAATGATCAGCAATTGATATTATAGTCATCATTTCACATTTTTATCAGGATTTATGTGAGTCTAACCTAAACCTAATGTTTCTGTTCATGTTTCCATTTATGGTGGATTAAAAGAAGTGATATTGGGAAGTGCATGAAGGAAGGGCACAGTGGAGGTGTTATTTGAGTCAAGTTTTAAAAGACGAAGTATTCAACTAATTTCCAAGCAAGGAAACATTATTTGTGTGCAAAGAGACAGAGGTATGAATTTGTAAGATAGATGAAAATAACTTAAAATCATATAAAACAGCTAGAACCAAGACTATATGCGGGGTGGTCTGCCAGGAAACAAAGCTGGAAACATAGGTGGGGCCTGACCACAAAGGGTCCTGTTGTCTTCCCAAGAGTTTTAATTTTATTTTGTATGCAATGAGAAAACACAAAATGATTTTTTAACGAGGGAGTGACATAATTAGTATTATATTTTTATAAAGTTTATTCTGGCTTCAGGGTGGAAAACTGATCCGGAAGACATAAAACCAGAAACAATGGGAGTGTTTGGGAAGCTACTTTGATAACCTAGAAGAGATTCCAGTGACCTGGGTGATGTCAATAGCAGAGGGATAAAAAAGATGGGACGTTTGAAAGAAACAAAAGCAATAGGATTTGAGTGTCAATGAGATGTTGTTAGTAAGGGTAAAAGAAGAGCTTAGTCAGTGGTCAGCAAACTGCGGCTCGGCAAACCACAGCTCGCAAGCCACATGCAGCTCTTTGGCCTCTTGAGTGTGGCTCTTCCACAAAATATCGGCTCTTCCACAAAATACCAACTTCTGCGCATGGACCATGAAGTTTCAATTGCACTGTACGTGCGCGCCCACATGTGGTATTTTGTGGAAGAGCCACACTCAAGGGGCCAAAGAGCCGCATATGGCTTGCAAGCTGTGGTTTACTGTCTACGGGCTTAGGTTAATGGATACAAAGTCACACCATTTCAAAGATAAAAAATTTGAGAAAATCTTTTTGGAAAAATAAAAAGATACATTCAGGTTTAGACACAATTTTAGACATACTGAGTTCTAAGTATCCAAGGAATACCTGGATGAGAAGTTGGATGATGTTGGGATCTCTGAGAGACCCAATAAATAGCACCCTTTCTTCCCTGAGCAAATGAAGAAATAAAGTAGTGGTGCAAGACTAATGAGAGACTTAAATATCACGTTTTCTACCAATAGAGGCCAAGAAGGAAGATGCGATTTTAGATTTGTTATCCAAATTAGCCTGCACACAAATAGATGGACGCACCAACCCTGCCATTGGCCCTGGGGCCCATGAGTCAGGCAAAAGCTGAGAAAGGGCAGTCACAATTAAAGTGGTATCACCAAAGCCAGAGCAGGGAAGAACGCAGAAGGAAGGAAGCTGCAGTGTCAAATACTGTGTAGGTTAAGCAAGAGGAGGCCTGGAAAAATACAATGGAATTGGAAATTCAGGACATGGCAATCTGAGAGCAGGGGACTAAGGATTGAAAAGTCAGGTAATCTTCTAAGCTACAAGGCTATGAAGGTATTGAACAATCCTGGGCCTCACTCAGAGGAGCAATAATCTATAATAATAAAAGGGTTACATGCTAATTAGACTGGGCATCCTTCTGGATGTCATTCCAAACGAAGCTGGGGCCAGAGCAAAGCCCGGGTCCTGGGTGCTGGCTGGCGGCTGGAGGGAAGCTGCCCAGGTCCCGGGTGCCAGAGGAAAGCTGGTGCCAGCAGCCAGGGGAAGGAATGCCTACTCTTGCACAAATTTTCGTGCAACAGGCCTCTAGGAGAATATATGGTCCAATCAAGGCAAGGATCTTGCTTTTTATACCCTTCTTTTATATATTATATCCTCCCAATATAGGAAAGTTGGAAGAAACTTACAACCAGCTGTCCTTTCCTTATTTAGTGGGTAATATGAGATGATTATAAGGTTTGGTGCCAAGCTACTTCTAAAGGTCTAAGAATTTGCAAGTGTAATAGCAAATTACACTACTATAAAAAAAAGTCCCCAGAAGTGCATCTGAAAAAGACAGAACAATGCAACCTCCTATGAGAAAGATGCAATTTAGGGAAGGTGATACTCATGACAGTCTCTTTGCTCTAAGACAGGTGCCTTCTCCTTGCTGCTTTGGAGAAATGTCTTTAGCCTGACATTTAAGTACCACCCTCATGAGACTCTGGTCTACTTCCCCCCTGCATCCCTCCATCCATTCTACTTTCTAGCCTATGATTCAGCAAACTATGGTCGGTGGGCCAAAATGAACTTCCACTTGTTTCTGTAAATAAAGTTTTATTGGGAACACAGCCACATCCATTCATTTAGGTATTGTCTACGAGTACTGCAACATAGATCAGGTGTCTTGCAAAGCCCAAATATTTGCTATGTGTCCCTTTACAGAAAAAGTTTGCATGTGATCTAGCAAACATTACTTTATACTTTTACTAGAGGCCTGGTGCATGAAATTCATGCATGGAGGGGGGGTATCCCCTCAGCCAGGCCTGAACCCTCTCCAATCCAGGACCCCTCGGGGGATGTCCAGCAGTCGGACATCCCTCTCGCAATCCGGGACCGCTGGCTCCTAACCACTCACCTGCCTTCCTGCCTGATTGTCCCTAACCACTCTGCCTGCCTGCCTGATCACCCCTAACTGCTCTCCCCTGCTGACCTGATCACCCCTAACTGCTCTCCCCTGCCGGACTGATCGCCCTTAACCACCTCTGCTTAGGCCCCAGCCACCGTGGCTTTGTCTGGAAGGATAACTGGAAGATGTCCAGTTGACCCGGTCAAATTAGCATATTACCGTTTTATTAGTATAGATTAGTCAGCTCAGACAGCCATAACAAATATCAAAAATTTGTGTGGCTTAAACAAAAGAAATGTATTTTCTCACAGTTCGGGAGGCTGAAATTTTGGGTCAGGATACCAGCATAGCATCATCCCATACACCAGAAAGTGGTGGATCAATTACCAGTCAGGGCACATGCCCAGGTTGCAGATTCAATACCCAGCCTAGTGAGTGCAGGAAGCAGTGGAACAATGTTTCTCTCTCTCTCTCCCTTCTTCTCTCTGAAATCAATTAAAATGAATGATAAATAATGTTCTCTTAAGTATGGTTTTAACAAGAAAGACATTAGTGATCTATGAAGTGAAAAACTCATTATAACACATATATACAGCATAATCCCATTTAAAAAAAATTTATTGATTTCAGAGGACGGGAGAAGCATAGATAGAAACATCAATGATGAGAATCATTGATCAGCTGCCTCCTGCATGCCCCTACTGAGGATCAAGCCCAAAATTTGACCAAGAATCATATTGTGACCTCCTCATTCATAGATAGATGCTCAACCACTGAGCCCCACCAGCCGGGCCCCATTTTTATCAATACCAGGCACATGAGGTATATTGGCAAGATCTCACTCCTAGACAAAAGTCTGAAATTGCCCAAACTCCTTTGCAGCTAGGTTTCTGGATATGAATTCATTTCTGCTGATTAGATGTGCTTGCACAATATTTTGAAGGCAGAAGTGGGGAAGAGGCATCTTCCCACAGTTTGGGCTGTTTGCTGCTGGTGATCATGTTTGCAGAAATGTGGAGGTTTTCTGTAGCGGAACCCAGGCTGTGCACAGGCAGTTGTGGCAGAGGCAGTGCCCAGTGACCTGTTTTGTGGGAGCTGGAGGGCACTTGCGGGGGCAGCAGTTTCCTGATCCCGGGGTCACAGCTGTGCCAGAGTGCCCTAGAATTCAGTTGTGGCTGAGGGGCCAGCTCCTCCCACTGGCCAGGGAGCCTTTCCTGGGAGCCCAGCCTAATACCCACTCCTCCAGCTTTCCAATGATTTCCTAAGCACCAATTCCCTGTGCTAAATTCTTTCCTGCCTAAAATAGCAAAGATCTAAGAACATTTTGGATCCTCTACTTTCAACAAAAACAATGCTGCACAGAGTCAGGTCTGAGAAGTGGGTGAGGTGTTGCAGAAGGCTTCCTTCTTTGAGTCTCAGTTTCCTCTTCTGTAGAACCGAGACCAAAGATTATCTGCTCATAGTTACTGAAGACAGTGGCAGCTGTGTTTCCTGAAGATGGCCACAAGATTTCCTATCCCTCCAATGGCTTTGCCACTTTCTGCCATGTCCTCTCTCTTGAAGTGGGGCTGACCTCTGAATGCCAAGGCCAAGGCCGAAAAGGCACAGGGCTGCAGCTCCACCCACCCTGCCAGGGTTTCCAGCTCCAGCCCCGCCCATGCTGCTTGGGGCTCTGTCTGGAGCAGGGCATTGCCCTCCTGGCTCGCTTCCCCTCCCATCTGCAGCACAGCACATTGCTGCACATCATGGCCCACCTGCTGGTGCTGCTGGGCCCAGCGGGTGGGATAAGAGCCCACGTTGGGCCTCGTACCTCCTGGCTCCTGTGTGCCGCTGACCCCTATGCCCCACAGCCCCTATTCCTGCTGCTGTTCCGACCAGAGCCAGATGCCCAGGTGCTGTGTGCGGCCCGTGGGGACTGCTGTGGCCACCAGGAAAGCCTCCCCACCCCATCCCCGACTCCAGCGCCCTGATCCCAGGTCCACTTCCACCAAAGGAGAGCTTTGCCTGTGCAGCTGCCCGAGGCTGAGACCAAGCAACTCCAAGGTCCCCAGACCCCAAATTTCTGCCAGCCAAGGCCGTTCGCTGGCTGGCCCCACCCTGATCGGGGTGTTGGGGGCAACTGGCCCAGCTCAGGCCAGTTCGCTGGCCACAGTGGGTGTCATAGTGACCGGTCGTTATGGTTGTGACAGCATTACGGTCTCTAGCTTTTTATATATATAGATTTCCTCCTTTTTAATCTTTGCTTATTCTGGTCACTTTGTGGAATGCCTTTCAAATGCTATATATCCCTCAGGAGCTAGTTTCTTGTGATGCCATTTCTTCCATAGATCAATCAAGATGAGTTCCCTGAGGCTCCTCCCTGGAAGACTTTACTGCTGTTTCTGAATTCCCACAATATCTAAAGTGCCTGGCATATATTGGGGGGCCAATTAGTAATTGTTAAAAGAATATAGGAAGGGGTCTGTTTTAGGGTGTTGTCCATTCTTCTGTTTTAGCTATGTACGCATCTCTAGCCCTTCTGTCTTGAGGGTAAATCAGTCTGATACATCTTAAAGCATTTAGTGTGATACCTTAAACACTATGGTGTGATGAGCATTTATTGAATGAAGGGCTCAGAAGCAGGAGACAGGTAAAGCATGAATTAGTCAGTTAGTAGAAAGAATGTATTATTATTATTATTATTATTATCTATACATATAAAAGGCTAATATGCAAATTGTTCACTCAGGAGTTCAACCAGGAGACCGGGAGTTCAATGCTCACTATGACATGTGCTGACCACCAGGGGGCAGCGCGGAACATGGAGGGCGTCAGCAACACGGCACTGGCAGCAGGCAGCAATGGAGGCTCGCTGGCCCCAATGGGCCCCGATGAGAGTGGGACCACAGTGGGATGGTGGAGGTAAGCAGGCAGCACCAGGCCACGGTGGGATGCCTGGCGGGACTGCGGGAGGCTGGGGACTCGAGCTGGGTCTATTGAAGCAAGACATGGCCAGACACACCCTGAAGCCTTCCTGTGGTCCCTTCCAGGCAGGCCAATCTCCTGTGGTGCCTCCAAGGCCGGCCCCAATTGTACTTCTGCAGCCGAAAGAAAGAGGCAGCATCGACAGAATATATCTGAAAAACTGTCATCGACAAGTACTACCAATACTGGTAGGAACTGCCTTCACAGTGAAGATGAAGTAAATGAGGATGCAATTATCAAACACAGTTGTGGTCGAATGACTGTTACATGTCAATTTTGCCTATGACTAAATTTCTCCGATGAAAAACCATCTGATGGAAAATTTACTCGATGTTGCAGCAAAGGTAAAGTCTGTCCAAATTATATAAATTTTCCAGACTACCTGGCATATTTTTAAAAAATTAATGATAAATGAAGATTCTAACAGTAAAAATTTTATGGAAAATATCTGTTCCATAAATAGTTCTTTTGCTTTTGCTTCAATGGGTGCAAATATTGCTTCACCATCAGGATATGGGCCATACTGTTTTAGAATACATGGTCAAGTTTATCACCGTACTGGAACTTTATATCCTTCAGATGGTGTTTCTCGGAAGTTTGCTCAGCTCTACATTTTAGACACAGCTGCAGCGACGAGTAAAAGCTTAGCAATGCCAGAAAATCAAGGTTGCTCAGAAGGACTCATGATCAACAGAAAATCAAGGTTGCTCAGAAAGACTCATGATCAACACAACCTCATGCATGAAATAAATGAATAAAATCATACAAGATGCTACATGAGGTAAAAAAGGAAGCCCAATCTGAAGCAGCAATAAAAAGTATTGCTCCCACAATAACAATGGCAATTAAATATAATTGTAACAGTGATCCGGGTAGATATAATTATCCCTGTGTAACCAAAGTTACCATCATATTCAGAAATGAAGATGGAGAACCTCCTTTTGAAAGAGACCTGCTCATTCATTGTAAACCAGATCCCAATAATCCGAATGCCACTAAAGTGAAACAAATCAGTATCCTGTTTCCTTACATTAGATGCAATGATATATCCCACATGTTGAAAAAGGCTGGGGAATGGATATTGCATTAAGACTCAGAGATGACAGTGTAATATATAGATAGATATAGATATAGATATAGATATAGATATAGATATAGATATAGATATAGATATAGATATAGATATAGGTAGATATGTATATATATGGCTAATATGCAAAGTGTCCCCTCAGGAGTTCGACTGAGAGACCAGGAGTTTGCTCACTCACTATGACATGCACTGACCACCAGGGGGCAGCGTGGAATGAAGGCAGTCCTTGGCCGGCAGCTGGGGAAGGAAGGCCCCGGCCCATAGTCAGAAGGCTTCAATCGGCCCTGATTGCCGGCCAGGCCTACGGACCCTACCTGTGCACAAATTTTGTGCACCAGGCCTCTAGTCAACAATAATACCAGACAAAATGAAAGGACACGAGTGATACAAACGCAGTATTATGGATTTCATCTCTCTGTCCAGGACACGTTCAATCCTATTTTAAATGCAGGAAAATTAACTCAACAGTATACTGTCGATTCATATTCAAAAATGGAAGCCAATAGAAAAAATTTCATTAAAGCAAACCAATCTAAGTTGAGAGTTGAAAATATGGTGGTTTGATGGATTATCTCACATCTAGATCTGAAAATCACAATGTGCCAATTGGTAAAATGATAATACTTCCGTCGTCTTTTGAGGGTAGTCCCAGAAATATGCATCAGCACTATCAGGATGCTATGGCAATTGTAACGAAGTATGGCAAGCCCAATTTATTCATAACCATGATGCGCAAACCAAAGTGGGAAGATATTACAAATAATTTACAACGCTGGCAAAAAGTTGAAAATAGACCTAACTTGGTAGCCAGGGTTTTTTAATATTAAGCTGAATGCTCTTTTAAATGATATATGTAAATTCGATTTACTTAGCAAAGTTACAGCTAAAATTCATGTCATCGAATTTTAGAAAAGCAGACTCACATATTACTGATATTAAATAGTGAATTCAAATTATGAATGGAACATGACATTGACCATACAGTTAAGGCAGAAATTCCGAGTGAAGACCAGAATCCTCGACTTTTTCAAATTGTAAAATCAAATATGGTACATGGACCATGTGGAATACAAAATCCAATATTAAATATTAAAATATTCTAATTATTTTCCTTTCAATGTGCACACATCTGTGCACTGGACCACTAGTTTTAATATATTTTTATTGATTTCAGAAAGGAACGGAGAGGGAGAGAGAGAAAGAAACATCAATGACGAGAGAGAATCATTGATCAGCTGCCTCCTGCACGCCTCCCAGTGGGTATGAACCCTGCAACCTGGGCATGTGCCCTGACCAGGAATTGAACTGTGACCTCCTGGTTCATAGGTTGATGCTCTACCACTGAGACACACCAGCTAGGCTAGAAAGAATTTTTTAGGAGCTCCTACTATTCTAAATTTTAAATGCTTGTCCAACATAAACACAGATTCTAAAATCTTTGCAGGGCCCTCACATCATTAGCTTTTATCGGGATTTCTGCAATGGAAACATTGCCTGCTCTTTATTTTGCTCCCTGGTATTTGAAATAACTGAGCAAGACTCATGTGGCAGAGAACTGAGAAACAGTGAGAATATTTGGGAGCCTGAGACTCACAAGTGAGCTGAAGAGTCCAGGGAGATAAGAAATATGCCATATCCTCATGATCTAACTACCTTCGATCTGGATTTGGCAAAGCCTAAAAATAAAAGTTAGGACCTGATTTTTTAAAAAAATTTTATAATATGCACAAGATAACATTCACCTTTTAAATCATTTTTAGGTATACAGTTTAGTGGCATTAAATATATTCACACTATTGTACAACTGTCACCTCCAGGCATTTCTAGAACTCTTTCATTTTCCCAAACTGAAATATTTAATTTCAACATTTGATTTGCAAATTCGGAATCTGGATTATCTCAGATATTAAGATATTATCATGGGACAGGGTCTCATCACTTCATTAACTCAAGTCATTCAGTGACCCTCCCCAAGTATAACTCCAGCATACAGAAAATGATCTGATTGTTTAGAAATAATTCAAAACAATGAAATTTTAGGCAAAATAATTATGCATTGTGCCAAGGCCCTAAGGAGATTCAATGGCTGGGACTGGAATTGTTTTTTTTTAATTATTGAACATAATTAATAAGAAATGTATTTTATGCAAGCATCTGTTGCTTTTATATATATAAAAAAGAAGACGACGACGCAGCAGCAGCTACTCCCCAAACCTTCCCCGTTCCCAGCTATACTCATTTTCTGTTAACAGATATTCCCACGTGTCAAAACATAGTCCCAAAAGAGGATTCTGTGTCTTCCATCCGAGCATTTCCAGAAATACAGTCTTCTTGGCTAACATGGCAATCTCTGCAGGGTGTCCCACAAGAGGGCCACTCTTTACCTTGTAATGTCTAACCACTGGAGTGTTTGTGTGGTGAAGATTGATTTACAAACCAAGGTGTCTGATCCCGAGGGCCACTTGCTTCACTCTAGCCTTCAAGAATTGTATTTCACAGTTCCAGATAACCCGCTTGGATAAACAATCAAATTGAGCCCCAGAATTGCCCAGGAAGCAGAAGGTTTGTCAGCCATCAAGCTGGGGTGCCAGCTCTGAGGTTTTAAGGCAGGGTAGATGTTTCTGGAGGTACCACCCACTCTTAGCCAGGTTTCTTAATTGGCACATGCTTGGTTTCTGGTTACTTGTCTACATGGTGGTACAGCCCTGGCGATGAATCACTCGCTAAAATTGCAGTCTTTAATCGAGAAAGGCCATGTCTATCAAATTCTGGAAGACAAAATTCTGGAAGGAGCTGGTTGGAGAAGTGTTCAGTGGTTTTCCAGTGCTAGGGGTCTGTGGGCAGAGCTTGTGCAATTTGCATTGACCAAAGGAAGAGTATTGGCTTCTCCAACACCCTTGATCCCCTCAACCTGGATTTGGGTCTGGTGCAGAAGCTGCTTCAGACTGGAACAGGGCACCTTTTAAAGGTGGCTGGTGGAAGCCAAGCTGAGGAAGTGCCTCAGGGTGCTATGAAGGCTGCCTGGAGGGGTGTGGGGATCTGAGCTGACACCATTACAGATAATAAGACCTCTTCACTCAAAACAGTCTTTCATATGTATTAAAATGATTCAAGAAGATGTAGGTGATGCATACAAACTTTTTAATACTTCATGAAGCAGACAGTCTTCTCTCAAGGATCCAGAGAACTGCACAATGGGGCAGAGGACAGGAAGCTTTTATAGGATAAAGAAAGAATAAAAGAAAGGAAGAGAAAATGAATAAGGAACAAGGAAGTAAGTATACAGCCCAAAGTTGGCTTGGCATTTGGGGAATGGCTGACAGAATATTGGGAAGTTCTGGTCAACTGGAACATGTACAGAGACACGAAGGTTTTGTAAGTTTTGGTTTGCTGACATGGCACCCAGAGCAGTAGTGGCTCCATTTTGGGCCTGGAAAGTTATTTCAGTGTATATATCTATATAAATAAACATAGGTAAAATATGCATTTTATATTTGGATGAATCTACATAAGCTTTTCTCTTTTTAAGGAGAAATTCTGCTGCAAACCAGCAGATGAACTAAAACCTCTGTGAGAAAACACAGACTTCCAGGGCAAAAAGACCCAGCACGTTCAGACACACTGAGTGCGGGCCGGAGATGAGAATCCATGTCCTCCTCACTTCTCACCCACTGCTTTCTCTCCACCCGCTGCCTGCTTCACAGTGTGCCCTTTTAACTCCAACACGCAGGGCGGCTAAGCCATTTACAATGTTCTGGTCTCAATTCTTATTGAGTGTGAACAGCAGGAGAAAATGAAACCTTTGAAAGAAGCAAACAGGATCTGCCTGTGGACATCCCAGAAATCAATGTCAGACCCAGAACAAACACAGACAAGCTTGCCTCAGAATCCACTATTCTTTGCCCTGAACTCATTTTCACCTGCCCGTGAGCCTTGCACTGTCTTCAATATTTGTGGTTTCTGATTCTTTGAGATGTACAAGGTGACAAGGAAAACTCTAATACTAGAATGTCCCCCAAATTATACCTATACCTGTGCCCCAAATTATACCTATACCTGTGCCCTAAGGAGCTCTGAGATTTCAGTATCTTTCCAGCTAGTGTATTTTTTAATTGATTTGAGAGAGAGAGATATCAGTTTGTTGTTCCACTTATTTATGCATTAATTGGTTGATTCTTGTGTGTGCCCTGACCAGAGATGGAACCCTTAACCTTGGTGTACCCGGATGATGCTCTAACCAACTAAGCTACTGGCTAGGGCCAGCTAGTGTATTTTTAAATGCAGAGTTGTTTTTCCATATAATTGAGAGGCTAGGGCCCTTGAGACAGGGAATACCACCCCTATTAGATGTTCCTGCTGAAGCCCTGAATAAAGTGTGGGTACTCCCTGAATAAATTAGTATTCGATACCATGGTCAGTTACTTAGAGCTAGGAGGAAATGTTTCATAAGAGTATTGCCCTGTTCTTTCAGAAAAGAAAAGAATCTCATATACAGTGGTTCCCTGATCTTTTGCACTGCATTATTCTCAGATGCCCAACTTTTTTTTTTTTTTTTTTTTTTTTTTGCCTATATTTAAGAGAACACATTTATATAACCAATTAGTAGGAGGCAAAATGAGTCACCCAGAATTCTTTTTCTCCTCTTCAAGTAAATGACAGAAGGATTCAAAGTACCAGCACCCAAAAAGACAATGAAGACGTAGTTCAATTCTTTGATTTTTACAGTCACATAAGCTAAGAATTACCCAGAGATTCTAAGTAGTTTATGGGAGAACCCATTTCCTGGTCATGGATCTTGCCACCACCCCTCATGACAAGAGCAGGTTGACACTCCTGCCCAGTTTGCCTGGAACCATCTCGGATGATGTGTGCTATCCCAGCGAGGTTACTGATAGTGCCTCTGTCACTCTCTGAAGTGTTCCAGTGAAGACAGTAAATGACATGGTCACATCTCCTAAGGATGTGTGTCACTGGGTTTCTACCTGAGATAGATAAAGCCACCAGGAGGAAGTCAGAAGTGTACAGAGCATTAGTCCTTGGACTGAGCACTCAGAAAATTGGACTGTCTTCAATATTTGTGGCTCCTGATTCTTTGAGATAGTCAAGGTCACTAGTGAAATTCCGACATCAGAATTTCCCTCAAATTATCTTTACACCTGAGCCCAAACCTCATGTTGATGAGCATGTTCCTCAAACTCTCAGAGACACCCATGATCTAAAATTGGTGAACAATCACTCATCCCGTTTATGGCTCCATTCCCTGAGCAAACATGTGAGAGACAATGATCTGGGCAGCCTCCCTTCTCTCCTCACTATGCCAAACCATTCCCATGAAACCCTGACCTTTCCAAACGAGCTTGGCTCTTGTTTTAGTTTTTGTCTAACTCCCTAGGGTCTCACACTTTGGCAAGATTCTGTTAGGTTTGTCATGTTTCAGACTCGTAATGATTAAGAATCATACAGGGCAAGGGAGTGGGAGGAGCAGAGACAGCAAAGGAGGTGGGGGAGGGGAGGCAGGAGGAGGAGGGGCTGGGGAGGAGGAGGAAGTATTGTTAACAACAGGGCCACTGGGACAATCAGCCATGGGAATGATTTCAGTTTAAGCAACAAAGACTGTTTTGTTTCCCTGAACTCTCAACTGAGCAGCATTTGGCTGAAACAGAAGAAAGAGATCCCTGGGGAAAGTCGGAGGCTGGGTATTCAACTGACTCCCTCATCACCACAGGCTGTCATCTTGTCAGGAGCTCATAAAGCAGGCAAAGCTGGGTTCAGTCCCCCGCCAGGGGGGAACCACCCAGGGAGACCTCAACTGCTGCAGGTGCTTGGGGTGATGCCGAGGAGGTCTCTCTCTTCTCTCTGAACCTCTCAGTGGGAGATTCGCCCTCCTAGAGATTCTGCCTTCTCTCACAGAGACATGAAATAAGGTTCAGACCACTTGCGATAATAAAGATCCCAAGGCAACTTGCAGGAGCTCCCTGCTGGCTCCCTTGGGAAGTAAAGCACACCCATGTTCTTCTCTCACCTGCCTGCCTTCCAAATGAAAAACGGTGCTCACCTGAGAAACGGGGACAGTTTCCCAACTGGGTTGTGGTGAGGACCAGGGAAAATACAGACGGCGTTCTCACCGCTGCGCCTGACAATCAGTGGTGCTCCATGGCAGCCTGCATTAGTGTTCTGCATTAAAAGGCCTGATTTCCTTTTTTTTTTAGAAAGAACTAAATGACTTCCTAAGGAGCACTATTAGACAGTCAGAGAGTCTATCTTAAAAACAAGGTACATTCAGTCCAGTGTTTGAAGGAACGGCATGCCCTGGTCTGTCTGAGAGCACTTCCCAGCACAAAAATTAACATGTCTGGCCGAGGCCGGTTTGGCTCAGTGGATAGAGTGTCGGCCTGCGGACTGGAGGGTCCCGGGTTCGATTCCGGTCGGGGGCATGTACCTGGGTTGCAGGCACATCCCCGGTGGGAGATGTGCAGGAGGCAGCTGATCGATGTATCTCTCTCATCGATGTTTCTAACTCTATCTCTCTCCCTTCCTCTCTGTAAAAAATCAATAAAATATATTTTTTAAAAAAATTAACATGTCTGAATTTACAAAATGATCTCTGTGGAAGTAGGAAGATGGTCATGTGGTGCTGGCCATTCACCCACAAACCTGTGACAGTGATGAAAGAAAAAGCACATGATAAACACCCTGTACACAGGCCTGGGTGGAGAAAGATAAGCATCTGGTCAATGTCAATGGGCAGATTCTCCATAAAGAAACTCAGACAGTAGGGGACCGGGCTGCCTACTTAAACTTGAGAAGTCCAGAGGCACAAGAGGAGGCAACACCTGCTAGAAGTCAGGGGAAGCATCAAACATTCTCCTTCCCCTCTCATGCTCCCACCTGCCCTCTCACTCAGGGTTGAGACCAAATGCATTCATACCCCAAAACTGAGCTGCCAGTGCCATGACCTTTCTGAAACCCCCTTTGCTTCAGGGGAGTAGAACAGATCCTGATCTGCCCTCTCCAGTGCACCATTCGTTATTGCTCTGAACAGGCTGGGACTTGCTTTCAAAAGGCAGCTGGGCCTGGGGACCATATTTCACTTCTTGACACCATTAATTGGGTTATGAGTCAGAGCCATAATGAAGACAAGTTTTGGTGTCTCCTGCAACTGTCCTGGGAAATGCAAACGCACAGGCCCAAAAGCCACAGAGGGAGGGAGAGACGGACAGATTTGCTTTGTTTATCGGGCCCGCATGGCCACCAGATAAATGGTCAGTGCCATGGGACTCGTCTGTGGACAGACCTACAGTTTTTCTGCTGTTCCCAGAGGCACTTAGGTGTCAGTCTCTCACCCAGAGTGGCTCATTAGTAACAGGAGGAAGTGGGAGGAGGTAGATGTAGATTCAAAACAAGCTACAGTGGGAAGCTTAAAGGAGGGAATATTTTGAGAGCTTGTGATGGTGAATGTAAGGCAGGATCTGGTCTTCCATGCAAACCAGACTGTTCCACATTCAGGCATGAGACTAGCTCCCTCAGTGGGACAGCAAGAAGAACAAGCTCTCTCAGCAGCTGTCTATGTCAAGGAGCAAACCTGGAAAAGCCTGTTTCAAAATTAACAGGCCAGACTTATCAATCTTGCAAGGAGCCATCATACACATTGTCCTGAATCTGTTCAGTTAGGCTGCATAAAACATGCAGGCTGATAAGTCCATTGCCACAACTAAATCAAAAGTTCAATTACATTTATAGGATTATTGGTATCTCTAATACCTTCATGCAACTCTATCAGACTTCATTTCATCACCCTGCCTTTTGGGTTATATGTTTGCAGCCCCAGATGCACTCTCACTTGGATTTTAGAATCCTCTGGTCTGCCATATTGTTTACAACTAGCAGGTTGTATGGTCCTGTGGAGGGGATGCATTATGACATCATCTAAGGAAGTTACGATGCAGGCCATGTACAGAGTCTCCCTGAAGTCACCACTCCAGAACAATTTCACAAATCCCAGCATTTTATAAACCAGACTAGAAAGGCACAAGGTCTGGTAAAGATGATCATTCTGAAACCAGGACTTGGGCACCGTTTCTAGGGGGCGGAAAGGGACATTGTGCAGTACTGTCTGATTATCTGCTGCCAGTCCTGGGAAGGTGAGAAAGCTAGGGTGAGAGGTCGGGCAGGTGAACCAGGCCTGAATGCTGCCCCAGGGAGTTTGGGAAGCAACAGAGACAGTTACAATTTGTGTCTTTGAAGCCATATACTTAGAGGTTCATTCTGAGTGCTCTGGAGTCAGATTGCCTGGTTCCAATTCAGCTCCATTCTGTTTCCTTGGGCAAGTTTGCCAACCACTCCCTGTCTCCTCTTTCTCCTTTGTAAAATGGAGAGAATAAAACTGCTTGCTTCGTAAGACATGTGTTCTTGCTTCAGAGGACACTTATCAGGTTTATGTGACCTGCATAGAACGATGCCTGGCACAAGTAATTGCTCAGAACGTTAGCTCTTATCACTAATATCCCTTCTCTAAGCACCTGATCACGTTGACTTTATTATCTCCAAAGGAACAGGAAGTTGCAGGCTCTGCCCCTAAAAGGAATGAACATTTAGCCAGATAGCCCAGGCAACCTAAAAACATGGTGGCACCACAAATGCCTGTTACCTCCACTTGCTCACTCAAGATACCAGAGGCTTTCTGGTTGAAACTTTCCAGACAACAACACCAGATGAGGCATACAGAGAAGCCTTACATTGTGCTGCCAACCGTGGAATCAGAGAGGGTGCTAGGGACTGAAACCTGGGCTCTAAACCCTAGAGTCTCTGATAAGTACCAATTACACTCTTCCTCAACATTAGCAAGCGGCAGGCTGCAAAATCTGGATGCATTTTAAGGCAACAAAAAGCTAAGTATTTCCTGTTACTCTCAGTTGCTTATTAAGCCTCCCATCTTGAGCACTGCAATCGACCCTAATAACATGGTTATTTATCCTCAGCCTGTGTGCCCTTATTCATTAACTGGCATCTATTCCACATGAAGTTACCATCCTGGGAATTTCCAGTTCCGGGGCTGGACCCACAAGATTGCTCACTCAAGTAAAACTCTGGTGGGAAATTGGTGGATGAAGCCCCAACTTTACCCAAACCCTCCACACTCCAGGTGGAATTGGAATTTAGAACTACCGTCACCAAATGTCACATTCAAGTGATATGGTATTTTCATCTAACTTGGTCTGAACTGTGAATATTTCTGGGTTCACTTACCTTTAAAGACAACCCCAGCCGAGATTAACGCTCACTGCCACCGCACGTGGTGCCAGAGTGTAACATTTACAAGGGAAAAAAACTTGATAGTGAAGGACACCAAAAAGGCATAATTACCCAAGGCAAACGGTTTTGTTCATTCAGTGATTACAGTGGTTTTAAAGCCGTATAATTTATCATAGCTCAGAACAATTTAAATCTCAGTTGTGCTCCTTCGAGAAACCGAGACACTTCCCTACCTTTATTCCTTCTGACAGGCTGTTCTTTTAATATCATCTTAGTTCTAAGATGGCATAGACTCACCTTTCCCTGCATCACAAGCAGAAGAAAAAGAAAACTGACAGAGACAGGCTTGTTCCTTTGCATTAGGCTGCAACGCACAAATAACCAAAGAGTAAAACAATTCCAAATGGGTGTAAATTTCTTTCAGGTTCAAGGATCAGTTTGCTTGTTTTGCTGCTGCTAATCACCTCTTAAACAAACAATTGCTTTATCTGTGTACTGTGCCTCATTTCACTTTCAGATTATGTGTGTGTGTTGCGGCTAACAGCTTATTATGATCTATAATTAACAATCTCGCTGAAAGCAGAGCCATGTATTGAAGAGAGCCCACATGCCGTCTGAGAAGCACTTAAACAGGCCGCCTTTGTTTTCTTCACAGATTGGGCAAACAGAAGGTGCCTCCCTCCCTGGCGACGCACCGTCTTCTCCGGAAGTCCAGAAGCACACAAGCAGAAAAGTAAAAGAGAGATTTCCAACTTGGGCAATATTTCAATTTTCTATCTTTAAATATAAGTAAACGAGGCATTCTCAAGTTTTGCCACAATTTAGAATCACCTGGCAAGATTCTAAACTGTCTCACCCCAGACCAGAATCTCCGTGGCCTGAGTACTAGTTAAAGTGTCCAGATGATCATAAAGTACAGTCAAGACTGAAAATTATCATGGCAAACCATCTAGTCTACTTTGCAGGAGCCCAGAGGAAAAATTCTCCACCAGTGAGAATTAAATGGTTAAAAATTGAACTTACTAGACTATGCTAAAACTTGGGTTCTTTTCCAAGTGCATGGAATACCTCCAATGTAAGTGACTTGCAGAAGGTTCTTTTGGCTCATCTCTCAGCTTATTCAAACTCACCATGCAAGCAGCAAAGTTGTTTAAAAGGTTCTCCCATGTAAATAGGCCTTTGAGATAAATGGAATGGAAAAATCGGTGGGTAACAGATTTCCTGGAAATATTCCAGAATAGGCAACCTACATTTCTCTTGTGGCTCAACCACTTTAGAATTTTCTCTGTGAGGCTTGGCCAAGTTATTAAAGACACAGCTCCTGAATTCTTGTGTTGAAAGGTCTTGGTATGGTTCTCCACTGGAACTGGAGGGAACCCAGTTTCTTCCATGAGCATACGAGGAGGTGGGTGTGGGCTTTAGTGTGAGTGGGCCGTCAGAACTTTTAGCTGTAGGTATCTTTATTCCTCTGTGATGCAGCCTTGCAGCCCTGCCAGAGGAGCTTCTCCTGGACCAAAGACTAAAGTTGCCAATTTGTTTCCTGTGCTCCACTCTATCCTCGCAGCCACCCTCTCTGGAAACTACTTTTTTATCTATTATTCAATTGGACTTGCTATCAACTAACTTCATCTCATCAATTCTTATACATGCACATTCAAATTCAAAGAGCTAAAAATGAATTCTGAATTGAATACTGCCCTTTTTGGAGAGGGGAACAACTTTCTCCTTTCATGCTTCTATTCAACTCTTTCTTCATCAAACACACACACAAACACACACACACAGTTCTGTTATCTAATCCAGTAGTTCCCAAACATGGCTGGTCACTTGATTCAACTAGGGAGCTTTTAAAATTATAATTGCCTGGGCTCCACTCCCAGATTCTGCTTCAATGGGTCTGGAACAAGGCCCAAGAACCTGTATTTTTGGAACCTCCCAAAGTGATGCTGACAATCATCCCTACTTGGAAACCACTCCTGTACTTCCTAAGAGAATGCCAGGTCTGACGGAGGGAGAAGGGAACGGGCTGCCCCTGTGGCACTGCATGGGGAGTGATGCTCAGAAGTAGGCAAGGATTTGGGCTACTTCTTCAAGTCTGTGGTCAGTGCTGGGCCACACAGCAGCTGTCCGAGCATGTACTATAGAGTGACACTGCTCACAGAGTGAATGGCCCAGGGTTTGCAATCTATCGCCATCACTGTGCAAATAGTTCCCAGAGGTGTCAAGGGAAAGGACCACTTTTGGCCACAATTAAGATTTTCATTTTCCAAAATCTATTCTGCACACAGTAAATGAGAAAGCATCTGCTGTATCCAAGGGTCTTCTCCTCAAATGAAAACCTCCAATTGAACATTAAAGAGGGGAGTGAGGGGTGGGGAGGAAGGGGAGCTGGGAAAGAAGGTTTATGAGAGGGTTGAAATGCATGTAGCATGGAGGGCAGGAGACCTTACATTTAAAAATCACTTCAACACAAAAACATTTTCTGAAATGATGGAGTAAGTAAGGGGTAGAAAGCTAAGGAACTCTTCTCAGTAACTCTCATTGGCTGGTTTGCCTCACAGATTCTCCTCATGAAGAAAACATTCTGCAAGGCAAGAAATATTGTGTCTTAAACTGCATTCATGAGATTCTCTGATAAAAAAAAAAATCAATGTTTCAGATCAATTTTTCTTAAACAAGTTCATCATATTCTAGAGTGATCAATAGGGAATGTTTTTAAGCCGCTTCCCAGCCTTCCCACTTCAATAATTGCTAGAGTTTCATATCGACAGGCCATGGGATGCATTGAAGGCTGAATTGATCCATTAGCCTGTGGTGCTACAAGGCTGGGCCACAACAATAATGCTGTATCTCCCCAGGAACAGAACTGGAATCAAACAGGAGGTAAGCCATCACATTATGTGTTTGACCCTGGAGGAGCCAGGCTCCAGCTTCTATTTGCAACCAGGGAAGGAGGAAGAGGAAGAAGAATGGAGGAAGTAAGAGGAGAATGGGACCCAGAAGAGGAAGCAGCCACAACTGGGAAGGAAGGAAATGCCAAGAGACCTACAGCCTGATTATAAATGGTCCCCATCGAAGAAGAAATGCATGTGGCCACGTGAACCACATATGCTGGGCAGCTGTGGTCAAAAGAAAAATAAACTCAAAAAAACTCCAAAAGGGAAGCTAAATGATGATCATCAATATCATTTTGGTTCTGAACCTTAGCTCTTCTTTGAACCATGGTTCTTTTTTAACGGTGATGCGAATAATTACTCGTGCCTGGGGCAAAGGAGAAAGAGCCTCTAAGAGTTCAGCCCAGGAGAGAAGGGCAAGGACAGGGGAAAATGGAGAAAACTCTTTCCCAGTGCCAAGAGGTAAAATTATTCATCTTGTAATCATTCCTGAACAGCTGTTCTGTGCATTTATGCTACCCACCAGCTCAGCAGCTTATCATAACAGGAATTATAATACAAAAAGCATCTCGGAGAAATCAAGGCTTGATTCACTACAGAGAGGACTTACCTTAGGGGGCCAGGTCAGACTGCCTTTTGCAGTACAAAGTCTAACTTCGGTAACAGGAAAATAAAATCTGGCAATCACAATGTATTCTAGTGAGAGGCACTGATTTGCCCATTACAAAGCCACAATTAATCTATTAATCCAAGAATTGTTCATGAACTATCCCACACACCATAGTTATGTGGGCTTCTGAGAAACCTGTTGGAAAGCAATGTCTGTGGAAAGCAAATTTACACGAGATGAAAATTGCACACCACATGCTAGCATGGTTAACCTTCAATTTTTATGTGGAAATTAGGTATGCCTTATTAAAACTCAAAAGCCAGAGCTTTACTGCTCTCAAATACAAGCATATGTAGATAGCAGTACTGTGAGCATAGCTCTGAGTGACAGGCTGGTATATATTAGCAGCTGGGTCAGACCTCACCGGAGGATAAACTGATGTGTTCCATGCTGTCACATGTCACTTATGCATGTACCAGACATCCTGAAGGATGATGACCTCCTTAGAAACTCACATTTTTTTCAGTTTTCAAGAAAAATTTAGGTAATGAGGCTATATGGGTATTTGCTCAGTATATTTCAGAGTTCACCCTGGACCACATACAAATATAATTCATCTGTCCACTCTGAATAGACAGTTGCAGTGTCACCTATGTGATTTTTTCTTTTCAGAATATTTTTATTGATTTCAAAGAGGAAGGGAGAGGTAGAGAGAGAGAAACATTGATGATGAGAGAGAATCATCGATCAGCTGCCTCCTTCATGCCTCACACTGGGGATCGAGCCCGCAACCCGGGCATGTGCCCTGAGCAGGAATCGAACCCTGACCTCCTGGTTCATAGGTTTATGCTCAACCACTGAGCCACACCAGCTGTGCACCCATGTGATTTTTATACAAGAAGTTAAATATGGGAGAAATAAAATTACAAAAATGATGAATGATTCAATAATAGGTTTGTTGAGTATGACACTAGATAAAACCATTGAGAGGGTTAGGTAATATATGCAGTTAGCAATATATTTGAGCAAATATGCTGTAAATTATGGAAAATTAATGCATTACTTCTAGAAACAGTGATTTATGAAAAAATAATACACAGTGGCCCACAATAGGCAGAGATACAGTGGCAATACCAACATGGCTTCTCACCTGGAATGACATGGACAAGCTTGTCACCCAAATGTCTGCTATCAGGGCATGGGGCTAATTCCTACACAGGGCAAGGCAGACAGGTCACACTTTAAGCAGGCTTCTCAAAATCGCCACTGCAGTGAGCGATAGATAAGACTGTCTCAGGAAGTGAACCTCACAGACACCATGTCTATGAGCCAACTTTATCCAAACAACTGTGAAGGTTTTATAAAATATATGTCCCCAAACTCCACCTCCAGAACTTGTAACTCACCAGCTCTGAGGTGAAGTCCTGGAATCTGTACTTTTTAAAAGTTCTGTAGGTGACTCCAAAGGATAGGTTAGGGGGGGAACCAGTAAGTTATACATGGTTTCTTAGGTGCTCAGTCCTTTCTGTGTAAAGCATGTGTGTACCAGTGGCATGTTAGAAATGCAGAATCTCAGGCCTCACCTACTGAATCAGAACCTGTATTTAAACAAGATCTCCAGGTATTTGGTGTGGATGTTAAAGTTCAAAAAGCACTGCTCTCATTTGTTTGCATACCTATTAAGTCCCTTAAAGTTATCTATCTAGTGCTCACTGGATTGCCTCCACCTTGCTTCACATGCAAAGAAATGCCTTCACTAAGGTGCACCATCAATTTTGATAAGTCTCATGAAGAATATTTCTCATTTTTAGTAAAATCATTGTTTAAGGCATTATATATCATTAAGGCTGTCAAATATACAAAGGCCTATGAAGAAAATTATTCATTCATTTTTATTTTAAAGTATTAATTTTTATTTTAAAACATGGTATTGATTTCAGAGAGACGAAGGGAGAGGGAGAGGGAGAGAGAGAGAAACATCAATGTGAGAGAGAAGCATCTATCAGTTGTCTGCCATATGCAACCCGTCCGGGGAGCAAACTTGCAAGCCAGGCATGTGCCCTGACAAGGAATCGAGCCAGCACCCCTTCAATGCATGGGAAGATGCTCAACCAACTTGGCCACATCGACCAGGGCAAGAAAACTGCATTTAATGAAAAACACAACAGAAAGTAACAGATCTTTGAATGAGAAAATATAAATAAGCAAGAACACACACACACACACAAGCAAATAAAAGTGAATAAAAGTAATCTATGATTGCAACATCCAAATGTACATACCGTTGATATTTTGCTGTAAAGTACATGTACAAATTCTATGTATCATCATAAACGTTTTCACAGAATGAAAATTAGTCATTTTCAACACACCATCAAAAGATTCACATGTAATAGCGGCATGGAATATCACTATGCCACTATTCTTCAATGTCTTCTTCCAGTTACCTTTTTGCTAGTGTGAGCAATAGACATCCTGAACTTCATTTGGATTTGAAGATCCCTGAAAATATTTTTAATATATAACATCTATAAATTTGACTGAGTCTCCTAAGGAAATCCTACAGTCACATTTTTCAAATGAGAATTACAGTTAATTGTGTTTCCCTTTTTGCTTTTGCTATTGGGAAACTCAAAATGTAATGCTCAATTATTCTGATTATTCCAACCTAGATTTCATATACATATATAATTTTTGATAGAATGAAAATATGCATCTCTAGTAAGATTCATCAAATCTTTTATTTTATTGCTTAAAGTATTACAAAGATTGGTACATATGTCTCCTTTTTCTCCCTATTGACCTTCCCTTAGCATCCCCTACCCCCCAATATCTTGCGTCCATTGGTTATGCTTATATGCATGCATAGAAATTCCTCGGTTGATCTCTTACCTTCCTGCCCCAACCCTCCCCAGCCTTCCCGCTGTAGTTTGACAGTCTGTTCGATGCTGCTCTGTATCTACTTTCCTTAATCAGTTTATAATGTTCTTTATTATCCATAAATGAGTGAGATCATGTGGTATTTTTCTTTCATTGACTGGCTTATTTCACTTAGCATAATGCTCTCCCGTTCCATCCATGCTGTTGCAAATGGTAAGAATTCCTTCTTTTTTACAGCAGCATAGTATTCCATTGTGTAGATGTACCACAGTTTTCTAATCCATTCATCTACTGATGGGCACTTAGGCTGTTTCCAAATCTTAGCTATGGTTAATTGTGCTGCTGTGAACATAGGGGTGCATATATCCTTTCTGATTGGTGTTTCTGGTTTCTTGGGATATATTCCTAGAAGTGGGATTACAGGATCAAATGGGAGTTCCATTTTTAACTTTTTGAGAAAATTCCACACTGTTCTCCACAGTGGCTGCACCAGTCTGCATTCCCACCAGTAGCACACAAGTGTTCCTTTTTCTCCGCATCCTCTCCAGCACTTGTCCTTTGTTGATTTGTTGATAGCAGCCATTCCGACAGGTGTGAGATGGTATCCCATTGTTGTTTTGATTTGCATCTCTCGGACTATTAGTGACTTTGAGCATGTTTTCATATGTCTCTTGGCTTTCTGAATGTCCTCTTTTGAAAAGTGTCTATTTAGGTCCTTTGCCCATTTTTTTTATTGGATTATCTTCCTTTTGTGTAGTTGTATGAGTTCCATGCAAATGTTGGAGATTAAACCCTTATCAGAGATAACACTGGAAATATGTTCTCCCCTGTACTGGGTTTTCTTGTTGCTTTTGCTGTCCAGAAGCTTTTAATTTTGATGTAGACCCATTTGTTAATTTTCTCTTTAGTTTCCAATGCCCTAGGAGCTGTATCAGTAAAGATACTGCTACGACAAATGTCTGCTATTTTGCTGCCTATGGCTTCTTCTAAGATTTTTATGGGTTCCCATCTTACATTTAAGTCCTTAATCCATTTTGAGTTTATTTTTGTGTATGGTGTAAGTTGGTGGTCTAGTTTCATTTTCTTGCAAGTATCTGTCCAGTTTTCCCAACATCATTTATTGAAGAGACTGTCTTGTCTCCATTGTATGCTCTTGCCTCCTTTGTCACATGTTAATTGAGCATATTGGCTTGTGTCAATTTCTGGGTTCTCTATTCTATTCCATTTATCTATATGTCTGTTCTTGTGCCAGTACCAGGTAGTTTTGAGAACAGTGGCTTTGTAGTATAGCTTGATATCTGGTATTGTGATCCCTCCTACATTGTTCTTCTTTCTCAAGATTGCTGCAGCTATTTGGGGTCTTTTTTATTCCAGATGAATTTTTGGAAAGTTTGTTCTAGGTCTTTGAAGTATGCCATTGGTATTTTAATGAGGATTGCGTTGAATTTATAAATTGCTTTGGGGAGTATGGACATTTTAATGATGCTGATTCTACCAATCCATGAACATCGTATATTCTCCCATTTGTTCATGTCTTCCTCTATCTCTTTTTTCAGTGTCCTATAGTTTTCCAAGTACAGGTCTTTTACATCCTTAGTTAAGTTTATTCCTAAGGTATCTTAATTTTTTTTGTGAAATGGTAAATGGGATTTTTTTTTTCGTTTCTCTTTCTGTGAGTTCATTATTAGTGTATAAAAAGGCCATAGATTTCTGGGTGTTAATTTTGTATCCTGCTGCTTTGCCAAATTCACATATTAGGTCCAGTAGCTTTTTTATGGAGTCTTTGGGGTTTTCTATGTATAGTATCATGTCATCTGCGAATAAGGACAGTTTTACTTCTTCTTTTTCAATTTGGGTGCCTTTTATTTCTTCTTCTTGTTTGATTGCTATGGCTAGCACTTCCAGGACTATACTGAACAGGAGTGGTGAAAGTGGGCATCTCTGTCCTGTTCCTGTTCTTAGGGGAAATGAGTTTAGTTTTTGCCCATTGAGTATGATGTTGGCTGTAGGTCTGTCGTATAAGGCTTTTATTATGTTGAGGTATGGTCCCTCTATTCCCACTATGCTGAGAGCTTTTATCAAGAAAGGGTGTTGGATTTTGTCAAATGCTTTTTCTGCATGGATTAATATGATTATGTGATTTTTGTCTCTCAGTTTATTTATGTGATGTATCACATTTATTGATTTGTGGATTTTATACCATCCTTGCATCCCCGGAATAAATCCCACTTGGTCATGGTGTATGATCTTTCTAATGTAATGCTGAATTCGATTTAAGAGAATTTTGTTGAGGATTTTAGCATTTATGTTCATCAAGGATAATGCCCTGTAGTTCTCTTTTTTGTGGTGTCTTTATCTGGTTTTGGAATTAGGGCAATGCTGGCTTCCTACAAAGATCTTGGAAGTGTGCCTTCCTCTTGAATTTTTTGAAATAGTCTGTGGAGGATAGGTTTTAGTTCTTCTTTGAATGCTTGGTAGAACTCCCCTGTAAAGCCATCCGGACTAGGGCTTTTGTTTGCTAGAAGATTTTTGATCACTGCTTCAATTTCCTCGGTAGTTATCAGCCTATTTAGGTTTTTTTATTCTTCTTTACTGAATTTGGGAGCTTGTATTTTTCTAAGAATGTGTCCATTTCATCTAGCTTGTTCATTTGGTTGGAATAGAGTTGTTCATAGTATTTTTTCATAATCGTTTGTATTTCTGTGGGATCGGTTATTACTTCGCCTCTTTCATTTCTGATTTTATTTGGGTCCTCTCTCTTTACTTCTTGGTGAGCCTGACTAGAGGTTCATCAATCTTGTTTATCCCTTCAAAGAACCAGCTCTTGGTTTTGTTGATCTTTTGTATTGTTTTTTGGTCTCTATGTCATTTATCCCTGCTCTGGTCTTTATTATTTCCTTCCTTCTACTTACGCTAGGCTTTTCTTGTTGCTCTCTTTCTAACTCTTTGAGTTGTAGGGTTAGATAATTTATTACCATCTTTTCTTGTTTTTTGAGATAGGCCTGCAGAGCTATGAATTTCCCTCTTAAGACTACTTTTGCTGTGTCCCATAGATTTTTGGATTGTTGTGTATTCATTGTCATTTGTTGCCATGATGCTTTTTATTTCTTCTTTGATCTCTCTGGTAACCCAATCATTATTTAAAAGCATGATATTTAGCCTCCAGGTATTTTATTTTTTATTGTTTTTATTGTAGTTGATTTCTAGTTTTATGCCATTGTGATCTAAGAAGGTGCTTGCTATGATTTCTATCTTCTTGAATTTGAAGAGACTTTGCCTGTGACCCAATATATGGTCTATCTTTGAAAATGACCCATGTGCACTTGAGAAGAATGTATATTCTATGGCTCTGGGGTGGAATGTTCTGAAGATGTCAATAAATTCCATCTTATCTAGTGAGTCATTTAGGACGACTGTTTCTTCGCTGATTTTTTGTTTAAAGGATTTGTCCAGTGGTGTTAATGGGGTATTAAAGTCCCCTACTATGACTGTATTGCTGTCAATCTCTCCCTTGATATCCTCCAGAAGTTTTTTTTATGTATTTGGGTGCTCCTGCATTGGGTGCATATATGTTTACCAGAGTTATATCTTCTTGTTGAATTGCTCCCTTTAGTATTATGAAGTGGCCTTCCATATCTCTTGTTATGGCCTTCACTTTGAGGTCTAATTTGTCGGATATAAGTATTGCTACCCCAGCTATTTTTTTTCATTTCCATTAGCCTGAAAAACCTTTTTCTATCCCTTCACCATCAATCTGTGTGAGTCCTTTGTTCTAAGGTGGGTTTCCTGTAGACAGCAGATATATGGGTCATGTTTTCTAATCCACACAGCTACCCTATGTCTTTTGATTGGGGCATTTAATCCATTTACATTTAAAGTTATTATTGATAGGTACTTGTTTGTCACCATTTTTATTCTTTATGCCTGTGTTCCTTCTTCCCTTCCTATTTCTTCTTTTTATAGCAGACCCTTTAGCATTTCTTGCATTGCTAGTTTGGTGGTAGTAAACTCCCTTAGTCCTTTTTTGTCTGTGAAGCTCCTGATTTCACCCTTAATTTTTATTGATAGCCTTGCTGGATACAGTATCCTTGAATTCAGACCCTTGCTTTGCATGACTTTGTATATTTCATTCCATTCTCTTCTGGCCTGATGTGTTTCTGTTGAGAAATCAGTTGATAGTCTGATGGGAGATCCTCTGTAGGTAACTTTCTGTCTCTCTCTGGCAGCCTTTAAGATTCTTACTTTGTCGTTGGTGTTTGCCAATTTAATTATAATGTGTCTTGGTGTTGATCTTTTGGGGTTCATCTTGTTTGGGACTCTGTGAGATTCCTGGACTTGTGTGAGTTTTTTCTTCCCGATATCAGGGAAGTTTTCTGTCATTATTTCTTCAAAGAGGTTTTCTATTCCTTGCTCAGTTTCCTCTCCTTCTGGGGCTCCTGTTATGCGGATGTTGTTTTGTTTTGTGTTGTCCCAAAGTTCCCTTAAGCCAGTGGTTCTCAACCTTCCTAATGCTGCAACCTTTTAATACAGTTCCTCATGTTGTGTTGACCCCCAACCATAAAATTATTTTCATTGCTACTTCATAACTGTAATTTTTCTACTGTTATGAATCATAATGTAAATATCTGATATGCAGGTATTTTCATTGTTACAAATTGAACATAATTAAAGCATAGTGATTAATCACAAAAACAATATGTAATTATATAAGTGTTTTCCGATGGTCTTAGGCGACCCCTGTGAAAGGGTTGCTCGACCCCCAAAGGGGTCGCGACCCACAGGTCACTCACTGCCTTAGGCTCTCCTCCTGTTTTTTAAGTTTTTTTTTTAGATGCTGCTCTGCTTGGGTATTTTTTCCTACCTTGTCTTCTAGCTCACTGATGCAGTCCTCTGCTTCTTCTAGTCTACTGTTGATGCTTTCTATTGAGTTCTTTAGTGCAGTGATGTCATTTTTTTTTATTCTTGGTTCTTCTTCATTTCCTCTTGGTTCTTACACATATGGTTGAATTTGTCTTCCATCCTTTTCAGCGACCTTATGACCATTTCTCTGAATTCTTTCTCTGTCATATTGCTTTCCTCCATTTCATTTACTTCCTTTTCTGGTGGTTCCTCTTTTTCTTTCATATGTTGGCTGTTTCTTTGTCTCCCCATGATCGCTCCTCTCAGGGTTTCTGGTTATGTAGCCCTCTCTCTCTCTCCTACGTTGACTTTCTTTAGGCAATGCCAACTGTGTTTAATTCGCCAGTTCTGGGTTGGTGCTCTTTGATTCAGCTGTTACTTCTGCTCTGTGAGAAGGTGTGGGGCCCGTCTTCAAATTCACATGTTTGTCTCCCCCTGAGCAGACCTCCCAGGTGCCAGTGGCTGGGGAGGTTGGAGTTCCGGCATTCATGGATTCACAGCTGAGGTAACTGGTCCCTGGACGTTGTGGTTGGAAGGTCCCGGAAAGCATCCAAGATCTCCCCAGTTGAAGGTAAGGCTGGGGTTCTGATCACAGTTAGTCTCTGATCACAGTCGTCTACTCTTCAAGATGGCGTGGCCTCTGCAGAAGAGCAGGCCACTCCGGGAGAGATTTCAGCTGCAGTGTAGGCTGCCTGGTCACAGGGGGGCTGGTCCACTAGTCCCCAACAGTCCCTTGGAGTATAGCTGTCCCTCACTCACAAATACTGACACTCCCCACATGTCCACACACTCTCCTTTCGTTCTCTCACTCTCACATTATCTAGCAGCCTGCAGTCCCATCAGCAGCCATCTTACCTATCCTCGATTCATCAAATCTTTTAAGGCAATAGGGTAGTTATCAATTTAAATAAGTGTAATTAGTACTTTCAAAAAAAATGATTCCAAAGCTGAGAGTTCCTTTTAATGCATACCAATAAAATTACAGTTACGTTAGGAATATAAAGCTCAGCAAACATACTGTTATTTAAATACCAACCAAAATTTTCCTTACTATTCTGTTATTAGAGATTTATTTCTTTATACCTTAAAGCAGCAGTTTTCAACCTTTTTCATCTCATGGCACATATAAACTAATTACTAAAATCCTGCAACAAAAAACATTTTTTGCTGGTCTAACAAAAAAAAATATAGCTATAATTCTTTTTACTCACACCGGATGGCTATTGCTGTGTTGGCTGTTGTTGTTTTTTTATTTGACAATCTAAGGGAAAAGAGATCAGTGCCCCTGACTCAACAGTGGGGTACTGCATATTATATTTTAAAAATTCTTGGGGCACATGGATTGAAAATTGCTGCCTTACAGCATGCCCCTATAAAATGCTTAAATCCATGTTAAGTGAAGGACATTAAATTCAGAGCAAATTGCTGCAAAGGGGAAAGAAGTGAGTATAGAAAGATGATAAAAAGGAACTAAAAAAAGAAACAAAGCCCTAGCCCAGTGATGGCGAACCTATGACACACATGTCAGAGGTGACATGCGAACTCATTTTTTGGTTGATTTTTCTTTGTTAAATGGCATTTAAATATATAAAATAAATATCAAAAATATAAGTCTTTGTTTTACTATGGTTGTAAATATCAAAAAATTTCTATATGTGACACGGCACCAGAATTAAGTTAGGGTTTTTCAAAATGCTGACATGCTGAGCTCAAAAGGTTCGCCATCACTGCCCTAGCCGGTTTAGCTCAGTGACTAACATCCAGTGAAGGGTCCCAGGTTTGATTCCGGTTAAGGGCACATGCTCGGGTTACAGGCTCAACTCCCAGTAGGGGGCATGCAGGAGGCAGCTGATCAATGATTATCTCTCATCATTGATGTTTCTCTCTCTCTCCCTCTCTTCCTTCTTCTCTGAAATCAATAAAAGTATATTAAAAAGAAAAAAAAGATGGAGGCTTTGCCCCATGAGAGCACCTACTGTGGCAGATTCTCAGAGAATGGGTTACAATACAATGACTTCTAAGGGAAATGAAGCTTTAATTCATTGTAAATATAGATTAGCATACAAGGATTGAGTTTCCTCTGGAAAGGGGAAGTTTATATTCAATCAGATTTAAATGCAAATAAGTGATAAGACTAAGGTTGAGAAAGACAAAAAGTGAGAATTACTTTATCCATTCCCAGAATCAAGATATGAATGTGAGATACTGTCAGACAGAAATTTGTCTGCTTAAATTTGAAATGATAAAGACATGGGAAGGCAGGAAATGTAGACAACTGAACAGTTCCCATAGCAACTCCCAGTGGTTCTTAAGAGATTTGACCCAAGCCTTGTCTCACCAATAACTAACTTAAGCTAGAGAATAGAAACTGAAGCCTTTGTAACATTCTCTGCCTTCTAGGCACCTTCTTGCTTGCAGTTAGTTAATATTAGGAAAACTTCTAATTCTTTCAAGGATGGTCAAAGTAGATAACCTGAAAGTACAAAATAAACTTGAGATAGACTATTTGATGTAAACCTTAAGAATACAGACCTTCAAAGCCTCACACTTCATGTTCCATCATAACAGAGATAGAACCAACCTCATGGACAGAGAGCACCTCAGATGTAGCCCTGTAATTGGTCTATTATTACTGCAGAAGAAATAAGTGGCTTTCATTTGGGGAGCCATTTAACTCTGGGGAAAATTATTTTGTACTAAAGCTCAACCAATGGAAAGCATATATATAAAACAGGTAAGCAATTAATCCATTTGCAAACAAGTGAGAAGAGTTTTGCTTGGCTATCTCAGAATTGGAATTTTTGAACTGAATAAGACAGAATAAGTGCTCTAGTCCAGGGGTTCTTAGTAAATGAAAAATCTGATGTGGTAGGCAGAATAATGGCCCCCAATGATGTTTACCTCCTAATTCCTGGAACCTGAAAATATGTTTCATGGCAAGGGGGTATTAAAATTACAGATGAAATTAAGGTTGCTAATCAGCTGATCTTAAAAATAGAAAGATTACCCTTGATTATCTGGGTGGGCCTAGTGTCATCACAAGAATCCTTTAATTTGTAAGAAGGAGGCAGTGGAGGAGGTCAGTCAAGGAGGGATTTGAGCCTTAGCCAGTTTGGCTTAGTGTATAGAGCATCAGCCTGCAGACTGAAGGGTCCCAGGTTAGATTCTGACCAAGGGCACATGCCCAGATTGCGCGCTTGATCCCTAGCAGGGAGTGAGCAGTAGGCAGTTGATCAATGATTCTCTCTCATCATTAATGTTTCTATCTCTCTCTCTCTCTCTCCCTTTCTCCCTTCCTCGCTAAAATCAATCCATATATATATATATATATATATATATATATATATATATATATATTTTTTTTTTTTTTTTTAAAGGAGGGATTTGAAGAAACCATACTGTTGGCTTTGAAAATGGAGGAAGGGGTCATGCCAAGGAATGCATGGAACCTCTGGAAGCTAGAAAAGGCAAAGAAATGGATTCTCCTCCAGAACTTCCAGAAGCAACACAGGTCAGCCAATAGCTTCACTTTAGCTCAGTGAGACCCATTTCAAACTTCTGACCTCCAGAGCTGTAACATAAGTTTGCGTTATTTAAGCTAGTAGGCTTGTGGTGATTTGTTACAGCAGTAATAGGAAAGGAACACACCTGGGAACTTGTTAAAAATGCAGATTCTCTGGCTATACCCCAAACCTGCTGAATCAGCAACTCTGGGGGTGGAGTTCAACAAAACAGCATTTTAAGAAACCATCAAGATGACTCTGATGCATGTTAAACTTTGAGATTACTGATCTAGTTCAACCCCTTCTAAGACCCAAGAGTGACTGATTTGCTAATGTCAAGGAGCTCATTAGTGGAAGAACTGGAACTGGACTTACATCTTCTGGGCTTTTTAAAATCAGTTACTTTATGACTTTTTAAGCATGTACTTCTATTTAGTCTAGCCCTGAGCTGTTTCATCAATTAAGTAACATTAAGTCTGTTGAGAGTAAAAATTTAGGTAATATATAGATGAAAATGCTTTGGACAGAATAAAATGTTGTTTTGTGTGTTTTTGTTTAAAAAACAAAACAAAAATAAACTCAAAATGGATAAAAGACTTAAACGTAAGACGGCAAACCATAAAAATACTAGAGGAATCCACAGGCAGCAAAATCGCAAACATGCCAAAGGAATTTCTTCACTGATACTGCTCCTAGGGCAATGGAAACTAAAGAGAAAATAAACAAATGGGACTACATCAAAATAAAAAGCTTTTGCACAGCAAAGGAAACCATCAACAAAACAACAAGAAGGCCCACTGCATTGGAGAACATATTTGCCAATGATATCACCGATAAGGGTTTAATCTCCAACATTTACAGGGAACTCATGCAACTTAACAATAGGAAGATAAACAATCCAATCAAAAAATGGGCAACGGACCTAGATAGACACTTTTCGAAAGAGGACATACAGAAGGCCAAAAACATGCTCAAAGTCACTAATCATCCGAGAGATGCAAATCAGAACAACAATGCGGTATCATCTCACACCTGTCAGAATGACTATCATCAACAAATCAACAAACAACAAGTGTTGGAGAGGATGTGGAGAAAAAGGAACCCTTCTGCACTGCTGGTGGGAATGCAGACTGGTGCAGCCACTGTGGAGAACAGTGTGGAGTTTCCTCATAAAACTAAAAATGGAACTCCCATTTGACCCAATGATCCTACTTCTAGGAATATATCCCAAGAAACCAGAAACACCAATCAGAAAGGATATATGCACCCCTATGTTCACAGCAGCACAATTAACCATAGCTAAGATTTGGGAACAGCCTAAGTGCCCATCAGCAGATGAATGGATTAGAAAACTGTGGTACATCTACACAATGGAATACTACGCTGCGGTAAGAAAGAAGGAACTCTTGCCATTTGCAACAGCATGGATGGAACTGGAGAGCATTATGCTAAGTGAAATAAGCCAGTCAGAGAAAGATAAATACCACATGATCTCACTCATTTGTGGAATATAGAGAACAACATAGACTGGTGAACAGGGACAGATCCAAAGACAGAGAAACAGTGATCAGACTACCAATCCCCAGAGGGAAAGTAGGGGAGGGTGGGGGTAAGGGGAAGAGATAAACCAAAGGACTTGTATGCGTGCATATAAGCCAAACCAATGGACATGGACAACAGGGGGATGAAAGCATGAGTGGGGGGGGGGGAGTTTGGAGGTAAATGGGGGGGAGATGAGAACACATTTGTAATACCTTAACCAATAAAGAAATTAAAGATAAAAATAAATAAATAAATACATACATACATACATACATACATACATAAAAAATAAAAAACAAAACAAAACAGTATTTTGCCCTGCTGGCATGGCTCAGTGGTTGAGTGTCAGAGGTCATAGTTCGATTCCCAATTAGGGCACATGCCCAAGTTGAGGGGTTGAGGGCTCTCAACTTTTGGGGGCATGCAGGAGGCAGCCAATCAATGACTCTCTCTTATCATTGATGGTTCTATCTCTCTCTTTCCATGCCTCTCTGAAATCAATAAAAAATATTTTTTTAAAAATAAAATAAATAAAGTATTTTTACTAAGCTGATTAGTGGTAATATTATAATGGAATTTATATGGGACTGGAGTAGCCATTACTTCTGTGTATCCAGCAAGCTAGTCTACTTCTTCTCATGCTAATATAATCACTCTCTCCTTAAAATGTCACACATGGATATGGCATATAACCCACATCTGGCCAAATAATACCTAATTCTCTTGAATTGTGTTTTAAGAGGATCATGTGACTCTGGACTAGTGTTTACCCTTAGGATTTCCATATAACTAATTGGGCAAAGAATCCCTTTCCACTGTGTTTGCTAACTCCTGCCATTTAGAGAAATTCTATCTGCAGAACAAAGCCCAGCATAGACAGACATGCCAGTTGTATGGGTGGGTGGGTGGGTGGATGGATGGATGGATGGATGGATGAAGATGGTGGCAAGAAGCAGAAAAAGACTCCTAGAGTCAAGTGTGGTTCCAGTTCTTGAGGCCCTGGGTTCTATAGTATAACTTCAGCCTTACAAACTATACCTATTTCCTTCTAAACTATATAAGCAACAAATGCCCCTTTTTTGCTTAAAATGTCTAAATTGAGTTTCTGTCACTTGTAGCCCAAAGAGTTTTGAATATATAGCATTCTTCTTAAGTATAACACTGTTCTTTAATACCAAAATATTGCCTTTCATACTGACAATTCTCTTCATCAGCACTTCATAGCAGTTTTAATCTGTACTCCCACCACCCTTGGAAGGCACCATGCTGAGGGTCAATTTCCAGGCTCTGGCAACCATTTGGAAGTCCCCTAACTTGCTACTCCACTCCCCACTGCTCTCACTAGGCTTTCTTTCCCTGCAACTGCATCAAGAGTTTCTCTAGCCAACAGCCCAATGGTATGGCACCAAAACTTGCAAAAAGGTTTTCCTCTGTCTCCTTATTACTTACACCTATGAACATTTCTATAATTCCCAATAATACCTACAAGTATCCTGTAATTACTCCCTGAAAACTCATTGAGCATCCTATCTTCATAAAGTTCCTCTGGGCTTTCTAAGGTAAGAGAAGTACTAATAAGAATCACAGCTTTCCTATGTAATTTAGTTCAAATTTGACTCAAGCCAAATGCTACCTAGAACTGAATCCATAATGACGTTTGGATGATTTTCTACTGTGTATGAAATGAGGTTATGATTTGGAAACTATGCCTAGTGGGCTAGTACTCATGTAACAGAGGTCATCACAAAGCCTCCCAACTGATGGAGAAAGAACAGAGTTTAGAAATAATTTTCTATTCACTAAAAAAAACTGTCTAGTAGAAGGGAGGGAGGGAGGGAGGGAGGGAAGAAGGCATCTACTGGCCAAGCAAAGGAGGGGAATGAGAAAAGCCAATTCTTTATTTTGTATGCTGAAAAAAAGAAAACATCCTTATTGACATGAAATATTTTCAAGGAGAACAAGGAGTTTTATATTTTAAGGTGGACACCAGAGAAGGGCAAATTCATCCAAAATATATAAACAAATATACCATACAGAATGGTATGGCATAACACAACTCCCTTCTAGACTGAAGCAAGCATTTGTCTTAAATAATTAGCCAAGGTCATGACACAGAGAAAGAAATTCATACTGAGCTATCTCCTCTTATAACCCATGTTGTAGAAGGCAACAATAGCTCTCCCAAGTCTGGGGAGAACGTATGTCTTTTTTACGCAACATCCATTTCTCCAACATGCTCCTTGGACTTAATGAAAACCTGCATCTGCCACATGTCTGGGTTCACCTCAGCAGTCTGCATCACAAGGCTTCTTCCATTACAAGCCTATCTTTACAACATGGTTTCTAAGGCCTGTGGGCTAATTAAGCACAGCTGGGTCTACATCAGCCCCATTCAAGTGTGACAATTAAGCTGGCAAGAAAAAAAATCAATCATCATTAATCACTAAGTCCATGTAGTGACTTTTAGAGGTGCTAAATGGGTTGAGCAGGGCAACAGTGATGCTTTTCACTGAGTGACCAAATGGTTAAAGTAAGAGAGAGCACACATTGCTCCTAGCATGAATAGCCTAGGTGGGAACATCAGATGCTCATGTGTGTACAGAACAAGAAAATCTAGTTAAAGTGGGAAGGAAGAGCTTATCATTTCCCATACATTGCACTCCCTCCAATTTTGACTCACTGTTAGGACCAGGGGGAGACGCATATATAACTATTGCCACCACTTGTTATCACCTCAATGGTACCTCCGTTAGAATTTAGGATATCTCTTTTAGAGTGAATACATATGTATTCACTTGTAAAGTGTTTTCATTGAGCAGGTTTTTTCATTTTATTGGACTATTCCCTATAGCCCTTTGCCTTACTATGCTTTGAGATTTTATGCCTTTTCCAAAAATAGTTTTTACCAAACCACTCACTATAAAGGAGTCTGGTTTTTACCATCTTCATTTAATTTGCCAAAACCATCCTCTCCTTTTTAAGGAATGTGGTGTCAAGCTTTCAGATCTCCATGAGAACAATTAGCACTAAGCTCATTATTGCTTTCTAAAATGTTTTGGTTTAGGTTTGTTTTCCTGTTTTTAATTCCCTTCTGTTTCACTAGCCAAATAGGCTGACTGTGGAAGCTGCAGAAATATTTTATTGTGCTCACGATGAGAATAGCTTATGATATAAAGGAGCCCAGTCCCTCGTTTCTTCGCTGGACATTACTTTAGAAGCCATTTGTCCTGTGCCCTGTGGTAGAGAATACAAGCCAGGGTGTGCTTATTTCCCAAAAAATGAAGCAAGCTCTGGTATTCTTTCTGGTGCAAAATGAGTGCAGGGATTGATTTAGGCAACAACACACTCAACACTGCTTCTCTCACACTCCAGCTGAAAACAGTATCAGCACAGGGAACTCATTTGCAGGCCAGTTTGAAAAGCAAGAGGTACAATAATAGGAAAACAGCCTTAAGTAGGTGAGGCAATTTTCACTTTGCTTCCTGAAACTTCAAGGTTTGTGTCCACTATAAACTCACCATGAGATATGTCCTGTTCTTGGGTCGCTCTTTGAGGATTCTTTGCTGGAGAACCAGCCTGGGGGAAGGTAGGTTATAAATTCCAACGCTGTCACCACTCTGAACCTTCTTCCTTTCAATCCCAGTGCGTGATCACTCTCCTCAATGAACTTTGGAATTGTTTGAAAGATAAAAATGACTAATAACTAAGGTCAAATTTTCTCCTCCTCTTTTAAAATCAGAATAGCATATGGGAAAAAATGAAAGGCATCTTCCTTTAGGTCTCCATTCCCCTTTTTATCTTCCTGGAAGCAGCAATTTTATTTTTTTGAATATGTTTTCATTGATTTCAGAGAGAGGAGAGAGAGAGAGAGAGAGAGAGAGAGAGAGAGAGAGAGAGAGAGAGAGAGAGAGAGAGAGAAGCATCAATGATGAGAGAGAATCATCCATCAGGTGCATGTGCCCTGGCTGGGAATTGAACCATGACCTCCTGGTTCACTGGTCAACACTCAATCACTGAACTACACCAGAACTTTAGAGTGAAGAAGCACAATATGGAAGAGGTGGTGGCTATGATGGAGGAAGAGAAGCAACATTACCAACAAAAGATGGAGAAAAGCAGGAATGACAAAAAGGAAAGGGGAGGGGACAGGGGATCCTAGAAAGCAGACATAAAAGGAAGTGGCCTGGACAAAATCATGGAGAAAACCAAGATGGTCTACAGTGTCTCCATTTTCCCACACACCTTTCATTTCTCTTAACAATGCTTAGGCACCCAGCAGTCTCCTCTCACCCATCCAGTCCCACTATCTGGTATAACACTAGCTCTCACAAACCCCATCCACATCAAAACATTATGCACTTTGTTATCTGTTCACCAGACTGAATGTGTATGGTCTAGCTGACCCCACTATGTCCCCCACAGTCTCCAGCATAGTGCAGACACAGCAAGTACTCAATATATACTTAAAGAAGACTTAACTAAATAATGAGGACTGGTGGACTACTAAATTTAGAAGGGTTTTATGAGGATTTTTAATGCCTTCATGACCCTGATTTTCCTGGAAAAAAATCACAGGTAATTGGCAGGCTCTGGAGTAGACATCATGGTTGTTCAGGGTTTGGGAGGATCTTTACACCAAGGCAACGACCTACTGACCAGCCCTAGGGGAAAGGAAGGCAACAAAAGCTCAACTTGTATAATAATAAGTGGCTAATTCTGGGCCTCCTTCCCCCTCCTCCACCTCTCTCTCTCTCTCAGATACCTCTACCTCTCTCTCTCTCTCTCTCTCTCTCTCTCTCTCTCTCTCTCTCTCACACACACACACACACACACACACACACACACACACACACACCATCCAGTCTCTCCCCTATCACACTGGACTGATGTCAGAAATTTAAAGCCATGTCACCGAAGGTTTTGAACACCTTGGGACTGCTAACACCTTCAGTTGTCGGTCATGTATACTGCAGTGTGAGTGTGTGGTTCCTGAGCCTGTTTTGATAAAGAGAAAGAAAGTCAATGGCAAGTACTATCAATCTAATTTAGAGTCATCGAGAAATAGGCGAGGACTCAAGATAGGAAAAGAAAAATGTTCAGATGCCCTTCAGGCAAGCTGTTCAAGTGTCATCTTCTAAACTAGAAAATCACTGGCTGGTTAACACAAACTCTCACCCAAAACCTGCAAAACGGACACTCGCTCAATCACTTAGAATTGCTGTTTTTAAGTTTCATGAACAAGATGCCTCTGTGTTTCTGGCAATGCAGATGACCCACATGAAGAGGGCCAGCTGAGTTAAAAAGCTGCTTCGCCATCTGAACTCATGTTCTCCATCAGTAAGTTTTGCCAACAAGCTCATCTCCCAGGGCCTAGGCCTGGCACAAGGTAAGCAGGTACGGAAAGGAAGGAAGTGTAGTCAGAGCAAAAAGCAGGAGAGTGATCATGGATGTTGGCAGACTGGGTTTCCTGAGCAAAAAACCACCAACAATCCAGCATTCAAAACAGGAAAGACATAGATAAAAAAAGCCACACACATACACACACATGCACACATGCGCACATGAACACACACACAGGCACATACCTAGAGAATAAGAATAGATCAGGAATAATAACAACTTTTAAGGGAGCACAGGTAGACAGCAGAAAAGTCTAGAGGCTTGAGATAGGAACCCAAAGCCCCCAGAGATGTGTGACAAATGATAAGGATTTGATTTGATAACTAACAGCTCTAGCTCCTGCCGGTGTAAAAACCTATTGACTGGGCATCATTGCTGGGGCATCCAATCCAGATGCTATTTTTAAAAACTTCCCCCTCAGTGCCTTCCTTGGTGAGTGCTGCAGGGTGCTGGCCACTGATGTGAGTGCTCAGATGGACAAGTGTAACAGGATGTCAGAATAGGACCCTTCACACCTCATTTGTCAATAAGGGCCTCATATCACAAAATAACAAAGCTAGTGTGAGGTACTACCTCTTCCCATAAGCAGAATGTATAACAGCAATATAGGAGAACCTGTTCCACTAGTCTTGACCCCAGCACCCATCTGGAGAAGATAAAAGGGAAGAGAAAGTAGAGAGAGAGGGTTGTTGAAGGGTTTCTGCAGAAGAAAGCTGTTCCCTGTAGGGAATCCCCATCACAGCTGGAACCCCATTGCGTAACCCAGGGAAATCAGCCCAATTGTATTTGATGTATCCTATGTATTCTGGAGAGCCAGAAGCTGTGAGATATATGGAATGAAATACGAATGCTGCTTCCCACCCCTATACCCCAGACTTCTAAAAAGCCACAGCCTAGTCCCACCACACTTCTTAGGGGAAGAGGTGAGGGATGCTGCCTTCTCTATGCACATTTAGTGAGGGAATCTTCAAGGTTCACATCACAGAGCTTTGAAATGGATTTCCTGCCTCTGAGACACACACAAAAGACCAAAAAAAAAAATCTAGTGCCTGATTCATTCCTGAGAAAGACAAAGCAGATTGAGCACTGGAGCCTGACGTGAGGGGAATGACTGGCAGAAGTACACGGTAGCATGGAATACATCTGCAATCCCAGGATTCATTACAGCAAGTAGGAGGTTGCGGAAAGATATCAAACTAGGCTAAGAGAGCTATGGACAAGAGGAACATCAGAGAACTTTCAAAATTCCTGAAAAATACCCATAACAGAGCCAGATGGGACCCTCTGCAGGCCCAGAACAGAAGCCACCAGTCAAGTAAGAACTGTCCTACTCCTTATATCTCCTTGCCCTCATTCTATGCCATCACCACCCCTCCACATATAACCATAATGTGAGCCTGGAGAGAAGAGTAGGAAAAGCCAAGAGGCTCCCCTTTACTCCTGAGTGTCTATCTGTGGAAGGGAAGATTTAAAACTGTACTGTTTGCTACTGCTGTGTAACAAATTACCACAATCTTAGCAGCTTAAAACAACATCTGCTTATTACTTCACAGTTCTGTAGGTCAGAAGTTCAGCATGGCTCAGCTGGGCTTTTTATTTTTTTCAGATGGAAAACTATATTTTTAACATATATTGCTTTGATACTCTTTTTAAAACTTTTTTTAATTTAAATTCTTTATTGTTTAAAGTACTACATAATCTCCTTTTTCCTCCATTGACCACTCCCTAGCCGCCCCCACTCCCCAGCACATGCCCTCACCCCACCCCTACCCCCACCCCCACCCCTGTCTGTGTCCATTGGTTATGCTCATATGCATGCATACAAATCCTTTGGTTGATCTCTTACCCCCCACCCCCCACCTTCCCTCATAGGTTGGACAGTCTGTTCGATGCTTCTATGACTCTGGTTCTATTTTTGTGCATCAGTTTATGATGTTCATTATATTCCACAAATGAGTGAGATCATGTGATATTTATCTTTCTCTGACTGGCTTATTTCACTTAGCATAATGCTCTCCAGTTCCATCCATGCTGTTGCAAATGGTAAAAATTCCTTCTTTTTTATACCAGCATAGTATTCCATTGTGTAGATGTATCATCTAGTGGGATTTATTCCAGGGATGTAAGGTGGGTACAATATCCGCAAATCAATAAATGTGATACATCACATAAACAAACTGAAAGACAAAATCACATAATCATATAAAATGAGGCAGAAAAGGCATTTGAAAAAATCCAACACCCTTTCCTGATAAAAACTCTCAGCAAAGTGGGAATAGAGGAATGATACCTTAACATAATAAAAGCCATATATGACAAATCTACAGCCATCATCATACTCAATGGGCAAAAACTAAAACCACTTCCCCTAAGAACAGGAACAAGACAGGGTTGCCCACTTTCACCACTCCTGTTCGACATAGTACTGAAAGTGCTAGCCACAGCAATCAGACAAGAAGAAGAAATAAAAGGCATCCAAATTGGAAAAGAAGTAAAACTGTCATTATTCACAGATTACATGATATTGTACATAGAAAACCCTAAAGACTCCATCAAAAAATGACTACAACTAATAAATGAATTTGGCAAAGTAGCAGGATACAAAATTAACAGCCAGAAATCTATGGCTTCTAATACACCAACAATGAACTCACAGGAAGAGAAACTAAAAAAACAATCCCATTTACCATTGCAACAAAAAAATTAAGATACCTAGGAATAAATTTAACCAAGGAGGTAAAAAACCTGTACTCAGAAAATTACAGGGCACTGAAGAAAGAGATAGAGGAAGACATAAACAAATGGAATAATATATTGTGTTCATGGATTGGAAGAATCAGTATCATTAAAATGTCCATACTACACAAAGCAATCTATAGATTCAGTGCAATCACCATTAAAACACCAACAGCATATTCCAAACACCTAGAACAAATTCTCCAAAAATTCATCTGGAATAAAAAAAGACCCCGAATAGCTGCAGCAACCTTAAGAAAGAACAACAAAGTTGGAGGGATCACAATACCATACATCAAACGATACTGCAAAGCCACTGTTCTCAAAACTGCCTGGTACTAGCACAAGAACAGACATATACTAGTAGATCAATGGAACAGAACAGAGAACCCAGAGATCGACCCAAGCCATTATGCTCAATTAATATTTACCAAAGAAGGCAAGAGTATACAATGGAGTCAAGATAGTCTCTTCAATAAATGGTGTTGGGAAAATTGGACAGATACATGCAAAAAATGAAACTAGACCACTAACTTACACCATACACAAAAATAAACTCAAAATGGATAAAGGACTTAAACGTAAGACGGGAAATCATAAAAATCCTAGAAGAAGCTATAGGCAGCAAAATATCACATATGTCATAGCAATATCTTTACCAATACAGCTCCTAGGGCAATGGAAACTAAGAAGAAACTAAACAAATGGGACTACATCAAAATAAAAAGCTTCTGCACAGCAAAAGAAACCATCAACAAAACAACAAGAAAACCCACTTTATGGGAGAACATATTTGCCAATGTTATCTCTGATAAGGGTTTAATCTCAGCGGGGCTTTCTGCTTAGTGTTTTACAAGACTAAAATCAAAGTGTTAGCCAGCTAGCTTCTAATCTTGAGGTTCTGGAAAAGACCCCACTTCCAAACTTACTGGATCATTGGCAGAATTCAGTTCCTTGTGGTTATAGACATGAAATCCCATTTCCTAGCTGTGGCCAGTAGGCGCTCTCAGCTCCTGTGTCCTTCTAGTTTTTGCATGTGGCTTCATCTATCTACAAAGCTGACAGAGCACATGGAATCCCTCTTAGGCTTTCTCTTACTTTCCCTTCTACTACCAGTGAAAGAAAACTCTGCTTTAAATGGTTCCTATGCCAGGCTGGTGTGCCTCAGTGGTTGAGCAGCAAACTATGAACCAGGAAACCATGGTTTGATTCCTGTTCAGGGCACATGCCCAGGTTGTGGGCTTAATCCCCAGTTGCGGGCATGTAGGAGGCAGCCAATCAGTGATTCTCTCTCATCATTGATGTTTCTATCTCTCTCTCCCTCTCCCTTCCTCTCTGAAATCAATACAAATATATTAAAAATAATGAATAAATAAATAAATAAATAAATAGTTTATGTGATTAGGTTTCACCCACCAAAATAATCTCCCTTTTGCCATATCAAGTAACATAATCATGAGAATGTAGTATATCATCATCTTTCTAGATTTCACTTACACTCAAAGGGGAGAGAATTATATAAAACTAGGGGTCACTAGAGGTCACTCATAAATTTTCCTACCAGAAATGAGTCAGGTTGAATGTTTTGATTACTCCTCAGGTCTGAACATTCAAATTACTACATCAGAATCCTGTTTGCAACACAAAGGAATTGTGGCTGTCTATTGGTGAAGACAAGTCTATGGTTTGTGTAGTTTTTATGGTGGGGAAGAGGAAGTAAGATGGGAGATTATCGATCTGGCCTCCTGCAACAACTTCCCTTCTAGTCCTCGGCGCTGCTTGTGGAGGTGGCAACCATCTCCTACTTGGCATCATGGCTGCCCTCACACCTCTCAGGAAGCCTAAGGTGGTCAAAAAAGGACCAAGAAGTTTATCTGGCACCAGTCTGACCAATATGTCAAAATTAAGCAGAACTGGGAGAAACCTAGAGGCACTGACAAGGTGGTGCACAGAAGATTCAAGGGCTAGATTTCGATGCCCAACATTGGTTATGGGAGCAACAAGAACACAAAGCACATATTGCCCAGTGGCTTCCAGAAGTTCCTGGTCCACAAGGTCATGGAGTAGTGCTGTGGTGTGCAACAAATCTTACTGTGCTAAAGTTCACGACTCCTCCATGAATGCAAAGCCGCGTGGAAAGAGCAGCCCAGCCGGCCGTCAGAGTCACCAATCCCAATGCCAGGCAGCACAGCAAAGAAACTAATAGGCAGATTGTATACACATTGGGTTTGTGTTAATAAAACCATAAAATTATGTGGCCCCCCTCCCCCCAATAAAAAGGCTGGGAGGTTATCACCAATGAATAATTGTTAAGGACAATGGGATAAATAAAGCATTCAGGGTTTTGCTTGCATCATGAGTTGTACTTGTTGGACATACCGTTTATCCAGGGAATCCTAAAGAAAGGTAGGGATGAATCAAACCGAAAGAGTATGTGCTAATGATTGGAATACCAGAGAGGGAATGTTAAAAACAGAAATACAGTGGAATTCGCCACTATAAAGAAAAGTTCCCAATTTACTAGAAAAGGAATGCTGGGTGAATCTTTGTACACCATAGGGGCAAACATAGCCATGTCATGGGAGCACTGGAGTAAATGACGAGATATTTAATCCTGGCCCCAATTCTTCCCCATCACTTGGAGCATAAACTCGGGCAAGACCCTAACTTCCTAGACCTCAGTGTCCTATCAGGAAAATATAGCAAGAATGTAGGGAATAGGGTGGCATATA